>NC_083419.1:75947247-76019647 GCF_020745735.1 Hemiscyllium ocellatum
AGAAAGAAATTTGAGGTTGGTACAAATGTTCAAGAGAGCAATATAAATAGACAAGGCAGGCAAGAACACAGCAGATAATGAGGGAAATTGATGAATTAAACTGCATTTATTTCAATGCAAAGTCCCGGACAGATAAGGCAGATGAACCCAGAGCATGGATGGGAACATGGGACTGGGATGTTGTAGGTATTATAGAAACACAGCTGAGGGAGGGACAGGACCAGCAGCTCAATGTTCCAGGGGACAGATGCTGCAGGAAGGATAGAACAGGAGGCAAAACAGGGGGAGAGCTGGTGGTTTTGATTGGGGGGAAAAATTCCAGCAGTACCTAGAGGGAGTATTCATGCAGGATCACCCAGTTAAGCAATATTGGTGGAACTGAGAAATAGAAATTGGTCATCAGTTTGCTACGGTCGTACTACAGCGATAGGCAATGGGAGATGAGGAGCAAATATGTCAGGAGATCTCAGATATCTGTTTCAATATTAAGTTTGTAGCAGTCGGAGATTTTAACCTTTCCAGACCCGGACTGGGACTGCCGCAGTGTTGAGCATTTGGATGGGAGGAATTTGTTAAGCCTGTTCCAGAAACTCCCAGTCATTGCGATGGAAAATTGCGATGGAAAAGGACAGGCCTGGTCCACACGTTCAAGTTATACAATGGAGCAAGATAGGATTAGACAGGAATTTTTACAGTAGATCTAGGGAGGCTATTTGCAGGTAAAGGGAAGTCTGGCAAGGAGGAATATCTTAAAACCGAGATAAAAGGAGCATTCAGCGCCAGCCTGTTCATGTTAGTGTGCAGCTCAATGCTGACAGAATTAGGATACATTGGCTGAGTTGAGAGGCTCTGGTCAAGAAAAAGGGGGCACATGTCAGATATAACTGGCTGACTCAAGGGAATCCCCTCAGGAGCATCGGGGCTGTAGAAATACACTTAGGATGGAAATCAGGAATGCAAAAAGGGAACATGAGATAGCTTTGGCAGAGAAAGTTAAGGAGAACTGAAAGAGATTCTACAAGTGTATTAAGAGCAAAAGAAGAGCTAGGGACAAAACCGGTATCCTTAATGATTAATGAAGCCAACAATGTGTGGAATTACAAGATGCAAAACAAATATTTCACTTTGGAACTTACTGTGGATAAAGACTGGGGCACTCAAAGGACTAAACAGTGTTTGTCCTGACTATTATTGGAACACTGTGTGCAATTCTGGTCTCAATGCCACAGGAAGGATGTTATGGAACATGAAAGGGTTCAGAAGAAATGAACAAGGATGTTGCCAGGGTTGGAGGGTTTGCGCTTCAGGGAAAAGCTAAATAAGCTGGGGCTGTTTTCACTTGAACATGGGAGGCTGAGGAGTTACCTGATAAAGGTGTTTAAAATCATGATGGTCAGCGATAGGGTCAATCGACAAGGTCTTTTCCCAAGGGCTGGAGGATTCTAAACCAACAGGGAATAGCTTTAAAGTGCAAGGGGAACATTTCAAAGGGAGCTAAAGGACAACTGGTTCCTGCAGAGTGTATGGAATAAGCTGCCGAGGAAATAGTGAAGGCTTAGAGAAATACATTTAAAAGGCATGTGGATGGGTGTATGAATAGGAAGGGTTTAGAGGGATATTGGCAAAGTTCTGGCAAACGTGACTAGATACGTCATGCAGGAGTTGGTCCAAAGGATCTGTTTCCATGCTGTACATCTCTATGAGCCAATGTCTTGAAATGAGTCCACATTATCGAAGAGGAGGTGCTGGAAGTTTTAAAACACAAAGGTAGATAAATCCCCAGGACCTGATCAAATGTAGCTCAGGACATTGTGGGAAGCTGGTGAAGACATCGTAGGGCCCCGAGCAGAGATATTTGGACCATGTGCGATAGGCAGGTAGACTGGAAGGTGGAATTGTGGACAATGAAGAAGGTTTTCTGAGATTACAAAAGGGATCCTGATGAAATGTGTGAATGGCTGAAAAACTGTAGATGGAGTTCAATCTGAATAAATGTGAGGGAATGTATTTGGTACAACAAACACGGGCAGGGCTTATACAATTAATGGTAGGACCTTCAGTAGTGTCGTAGAACAGAGGGACATCGAGGTACAGGTACATATTTCTTTGAAGTTTGCAACATGGAGAGATAGGATGGTTAAAAAGGTGCTTGCCACACTTGCTTTCATTGCTCTGTCCTTTGGATTTAGGAGTTGGGAAGTCGCATTGAGATTATACAGACCATTGGTGAGTCCACTTCTGGAATGCTGTGTCCAACTCTGGTCGCCCAGTTAGAGGAAGAATACTATTAAGCTGGAGAGGGTTCAGATGAGATCCACTGGGATGTGGCTGGTTATGGAAGTTTTCAGTTATAAAGAAAGGCTGGATAGGTTGGTATTTTTTCATTGAAACCTGCATGTTGACAGATGACCTCATAAAAGTTTATAAAATATTGCGGGGGATAGATAGAGTTAATGGGAGTTGTCTTTTCCCACGGTCAGGGGAGTTTCAAGACAAGGCACTACATTCTTAAGTTTAGAGGAGAGACATTTAAAAAATGACGCGAGGGTCACATTGTTACACAGAGGATGGGTTGTGTGTGGAATGAACTTCCCAAGGAAGGGGTGAATGTGCGGAAAATTGCAATGTTTAAAAGACATTAGAATTAGGACAGGAATAGGAAAGATTTGCTGGGATATGATCAAGGAACAGGCAGGTAGGACAAGATCAGTTTTAGAGTATGGTTAGCATTAACCAAACAATGCGGTATGACTCTCTAACTATGACTATAATGTTGTGTCATTAATTAAGAAAGGCTGCAAGAGGAAGCCAGGGAACTACAGACTGATGAGCCAGACATCAGGGTGGGTCAGGTGTTGGAGGTCATTCTGAGAGGTAGGAATTACATGCATTTGGAAAGATATGGACTGATTACGAACAGCCAGCATGGCTTTGTGCATGGGAAAACATGTCCCACAAACTTGGCTTGAGTTTGTTCAAGATGTGACCAAAAAGATAGATCACGGCAGAGCAACAGACGTTGTTTCTGGCTTCAGCAAACCCTTGGTCAGGGTGTAACATGATACATTGGTTAGTAAGGGTAGGTCACAAGGGGTCAGGGAGAACTAGCCATCTGGATGCACAATGGGATGACAGTGGGAGACAGAGGGTTGTTGTTCAGCCTGGAGGCCTCTGACCAGTAGTGTGCTGTCAGGATTGGTGCTGGAATCACTGTTGTGCACCATTTACATACACAATTTGAGTGAAAATATAGGAGTCTCTGGATACCAAGATTAGTGGAAGAGTGGGCAGGGGATATAGATATCGAAGGGGATGTTAATCAACTGGGCCAGTGAGCCAAGGAATGAAAGATGGAGTTTAATTCAGGTGTTGGATTTAGTTCAGACAAACCAGGGAGGACTAACACAGTTAATGTTCGGGCCCTAGACAGTGTTGTCGAACAGAGAGAGACCAAGGGCTGCAGTTACATTGTTTCTTGGAAGTGACATCACAGGTGGACAGGGTGGGGAAAGCAGCATTTGGCACACTTTCCTTCATTGGCCAGCGCATTGAGTACGTGAGTTGGAGATATTAGTAACACTGTCATCAATAAGGCCACAGGTTGACCTTATGAAGGTTTATGAAACAATGTAGGGCCTAACTAACGTGAATTGCCAAGGGTAGGTGAGTCCAAAGCTAGAGGCATAAACGTGATGTGAGAGAGCAAGAATTTAAAGAGGGAGCTGAGGGGCAACATTTTCCACAGAGGATGGTGCATAGACGGAATGGACTGCCAGAGGAAATGGTAAAAATAAGTACAATTATAACATGGAAAAGACACTTGGGCAGGTACATGGAGAGGGGAAGGTTTGAAGGGAAATTGGCCAAATCATTCCGTTTAGGAAACCTCGAACAAAGAATCATGCAGCACAGAAACAGACCCAATGTCTTCGGTTGTTGGAGGAGGAGACGATCGAGACAAGGCATGTTGTAGAAACTGACGCAAGTTACAGCGATGTGGATGGGATCTGGACTGGACGTTTCAAATATGTCAAGAAATTGGTGAGAGGAGAGGACATGACAGAGATAGGAACTGTTATAGGTGTTAGAATGATTGAAGACACTGATCCACAAGACGAGACATAGATACAGTGTTGGAGAGGGATTAGGGAACTGAAAGATCCCAGGCAGCATTCCCACCATCTCTTTGAAGGCCTACATTCCCCTCTGTTGTCCTGGTGCTCACCAAGACAGCACACGCCTGGATTGAAAACTGGGAACTCCAGATGCTGTCTCAGTACAATAAAACTTAAAGTAGGGGTGGTGATTGACCCTGAGGGGAGTCTGTACTGTGCTCCCCCTCCAGCACTATATCTGTGTCATGTCCTGTTATCTGATGTTTGGAGCCCTCTCATTGCTCTCTGCTCTGTGCACTGAGTGATCTTACCTGGCGGCAGGATTTATTGAAGGCTCCCGACCTCCCTGACCTTTGTCTCTCTGGCTGACCAATCATCTTCCCAACCAGCAGTTGGCAAGTCTCTTGAGTCATGAACTCCCTGAGTATCTGTAGAAAACACAGAAATAGGCAGAATGGGAAATTAGACTGATACTTGTGAGGGTTACACATGTAGAATGGCACTGAGCCCACAGAGATCTGGAAAATCCCAGTCTCCATTCCGGGCCTGTACTGCCTCATCTCTCTGGAGTGGAAAATTCGGTTGGCTCAGGATCTGGAGTAGTTGCAAGAGTAAGACACGTTGACAGAAGCAGCAATTAGAACCACACGGTGAGGGACCCCACATGGAGAGATACTGAGTAATATCACCAGAGTTCGGGATCAAACAATTGTGCAAAATGACAGGGTTTTGATTCATGTTGCACTGGGATGTGCAACCTGTGAACAGGTGAAGTGAGAGCCTAGTGGCATTATGTGAGGCAATTTATCCAAAAACTCAACAAATGTTCTTTGGACACAGGTTCAAATCCCACCATTGCAAATGATTGAATGTGAATTAAATGTTTCCTCATCTCTTTGGAGAATTCTGTTGGCTCAGGAGCTGGAGTAGCTGCAAGAGAGAGAGAGACGCTGACAGAGGCAGCAATTAGACCCACACAATGAGGGATCCCACATGGAGAGATACTGAGTGATATCACCAGAGTACAGGATCAAACAATTGTGCAGGAAAAAATTGTTTTGATTCATGCTACAATGGGATGCGCAACCTGTGAGCAGACGAAGCGATGGCCTAGTGCCATTATTGTGAGGCAATTTATCCAGAAACCATTGCACATGAATTAATGTGAATTGAACTCTTCCAAAAAGATGCAATTAAAAACCTGTAAATGAGTATTAAACAATTGCTCACGTTAAGAAAAATCCATCAGGTGCATCTCTGTCTTTAGTGAAGTAATCTAAGATGAGATTGGGATATCACAGGGATTACAGAACAACAGCTGAGGGAGGGACAGGACAGGCAGCTCAATGCCCCAGGGGACAGATGCTGCAGGAAGGACAGAAGGGGAGCTGAGAGAGGAGGAGAGCTGCTGGTTGTGATTGGGGTGAAACATCACAGCAGGGACTGAGAGAGGAGATTCCTGCGGGACCGCCCAGTGACGCTGTGTTCATGGAATTCAACAGTAACAATGGGGCTTCCCTTTCCTCTGATTGTTCTACAGACCCCGATAGCCCCGCCCTCCTGCACCTTGACCTTCTCAAAATGGCGGCAATTGGGCCCGCGCTCCCTCTTCCCTCAAACAAATGGCGGCCGTGACCCCGGGCCGCTTCCCCGATCAGTGACCGCCACCTCCTTCCCCGGGCCTGGAGGGGCTTTTTCGGGTTTTTTTTACCTCTATCCGGGACTTGTGAATTCTCTCCGCTCCTTTCTCCCAGGGAGGCTCCCACACCCCGGCTCTGAGCGCCGCTCTCTGAAGCCGATCGCAGCCGCTGCCGGAGAAAGCAGCTCCATTTCTGTCTCTGTGTCCTGATCAATGTGACACTGCGCATGCTCCACATAGGAACCAAACTGCGCATGCGTCTGAGGTTATCGGTGAGTTTATAGAGAATATTCATATCTGCACAGAATCATGGGTGAGATATTAGACATTAATAATTTTTCTGTCGGGATAGAGACATAGAGATGTCTAGCATGCAAGCAGATTGTTCGGTCTAACTTAACCATACCGGGCAGGTTTGTAAATTATCAATTGTCCTGGGAGTTTGAAAATAAGTTTCTTACTCTAATTGTGTGAATCGATTGGAAATATGTACGTTATCAGATTTACATTTCAACTACTTCTTAAAATCTCACATTGATTTATGAGAGAGGTTTAATGCCCCACTATGGAGTGAGAATGATCACAATCGTGCAAAACAGTTTGCTTTCTGACCAATCATTCTCCGAGAATGCATTGGCCCCGCCCCTCACTCACTCTGATTGGCGGACCGGCCTGTGTTCGGTCCTTCAGTTCCGCCCCTTCCTCCCAATTGCAGAGTTGATTCAAGCGTAACTCAGCAGGCTGAAGGACAGGGGAAGTGAGAACTGATGCCTTGTGATGTGAAAATATCCCGACTCTTGGACGGAGAGACCTGAGTTCAATTTACAGTTTGTGCAGGTGTGTGTAATAACAATTTTGAACAGGTTCATTTGGAAAAACAAGGGAATTCAGGATCAGATTAAAAACAATAGAAAATGCATACAATGTCGTGGGGCTCTCAATGCTGAGATGAGTTCAGTCTTTAGGGTTTCAGGGCCCCAGTGGGTCCCAGTACAGACTGTTCCACTCCTCGTGCACAGTCAGAAACCACGACTGAGGGGCAAAGTGTTGTGGTGGGATATGGAGCTGCTTTTCTGGAACTCTCTCAGTTTTGGAGGTGAAAATAGAAGGAGCAGGGTTTTGTATGCAGTTACCTGTTCCCCCTCCTTTTGCAGCATCTTATTATTGCCCTGACTTTACCTCGTACATGTTTGGTAGAGATCAGTGATGTTTCATAAGCCCACAATATAGGATCTGTCACTCTGTTTAAGACAGCAGAAATCTGTTGTAGCACAATAGTCACAGAACAATACAGCACAGAACAGGCCTTTCGGTCCGTGATGTTGCGCCAACCTGTGAACTGTTCTCAGCTCGCCCCCCCTACACTATCCCAAAATCACCCATGTGTATCTAAGGATTGTTTAAATCTTCCTGTTGTGGCTGAGTTGTCTACATTAGCAGGTAGCACATTCCATGCCCTTACCATTCTCTCAGTAAAGAACCTGCCTCTGACATCTGTCTTAAATCTACCACTCCTCATTTGCACTTATGCCCCCTCGTGCATACTGACATCATCATCCTGGAAAAACCCTTCCACTGTCTCCCCTATCTAAGCTCTGATCGTCTTGTATGTCTCTATCAAATTCACTCTTGGCCTTCTTCTTGCCAAGGAGAACAGGTTCAACTCTCTCAGCCTTTCCTCATAAGACCTTCTCTCCAGACTAGGCAACATCCTCCTCTGCACCTTTTCCAATTCCTCCATGTCCTTCCCGAAATATGGGGACCAGAACTGCACACAATATTCCAAGTGCGGCCGCACCAGCGTTTTTATATTTGCAGCATGATATTGCGGCTCTGGAACTCAATTACGCTATGAATGAAACCTAACACACCATACGCCGTCTTAACAGTACTATCCACGTGGTTGTAAAAAATGAGGTCTGCGGATGCTGGAGATCACAGCTGAAAATGTGTTGCTGGTTAAAGCACAGCAGGTTAGGCAGCATCTAAGGAATAGGAAATTCAACATTTCGAGCATAAGCCCTTCATCAGGAATGAGGAGAGTTTGCCAAGCAGGCTAAGATAAAAGGTAGGGAGGAGGGACTTGCGGGAGGAGCGATGGAGATGTGATAGTTGGAAGGAGGTCAAGGTGAGGGTGATAGGCCAGAGTGGGGTGGGGGCGGAGAGGTCAGGAAGGAGATTGCAGGTTAGGAGGGCGGTGCTGAGTTGAGGGAACCGACTGAGACAAGGTGGGGGGAGGGGAAATGAGGAAACTGGAGAAATCTGAGTTCATTCCTTGTGGTTGGAGGGTTCCCAGGCGGAAGATGAGGCGCTCCTCCTCCAGTCGTCGTGTTGTTATGTTCTGCCGGTGGAGGAGTCCAAGGACCTGCATGTCCTCGGTGGAGTGGGAGGGAGAGTTAAAGTGTTGAGCCACGGGGTGGTTGGGTTGCCTGTCTCTTCGTAGGATATGTGGAACAGTCCATCTTCTGCAACTACACTGGCACCACCCTCCACCTTTTCCTCCGCTACATCGATGACTGTATCGGCGCTGCCTCGTGCTCCCACGAGGAGGTTGAACAGTTCATCAAGTTTACTAACACCTTCCATCTCGACCTCAAATTCACCTGGACTATCTCAGACTCCTCCCTCCCCTTCCTAAACCTTTCCATTTCTATCTCGGGCGACCGACTCAGCACAGACATCTACTATAAACCGACTGACTCCCACAGCTACCTGGACTACACCTCCTCCCACCCTGCCCCTGTAAAAACTCCATCCCATATTCCCAATTCCTTCGTCTCCACCGCATCTGCTCCCAGGAGGACCAGTTCCAACACCGCACAGCCCAGATGGCCTCCTTCTTCAAGGACCGCAGATTCCCCCCAGACGTGATCGACGATGCCTTCCACCGCATCTCCTCCACTTCCCGCTCCTCCGCCCTTGAGCCCCGCTCCTCCAACCGCCACCAAGACAGAACCCCACTGGTTCTCACCTACCATCCCACCAACCTCCGCATACAACGTATCATCTGCCGTCATTTCCGCCACCTCCAAATGGACCCCACCGCCAGGGATATATTTCACTCCCCTCCCCTATCAGCGTTCCACAAGGACCACTCCCTTCCTGACTCCCTCGTCAGGTCCACACCCCCACCAAACCAACCTCCACTCCCGGCACCTTCCCCTGCAACCGCAGGAAATGTAAAACTTGCGCCCACAACTCCTCACTCACTTCCCTCCAAGGCCCCAAGGGATCCTTCCATATCCGCCACAAGTTCACCTGTACCTCCACACACATCATCTATTGCATCTGCTGCACCCGATGTGGCCTCGTCTATATTGGGGAGACAGGCCGCTTACTTGCGGAACGCTTCAGAGAACACCTCTGGGACGCCCGGACTAACCAACCCAACCACCCCGTGGCTCAACACTTTAACTCTCCCTCCCACTCCACCGAGGACATGCAGGTCCTTGGACTCCTCCACAGGAAGAACATAACAACACGACGGCTGGAGGAGGAGCGCCTCATCTTCCGCCTGGGAACCCTCCAACCACAAGAAATGGACTCAGATTTCTTCATTTTCCTCATTTCCCCTCCCCCCACCTTGTCTCAGTCGGTTCCCTCAATTCAGCACCGCCCTCCTAACCTGCAATCTCCTTCCTGACCTCTCCGCCCCCCCACCCCACTCCGACCTATCACCCTCACCTTGACCTCATTCCACCTATCACATCTCCATCGCCCCTCCCCCAAGTCCTTCCTCCCTACCTTTTATCTTAGCCTGCTTGGCAAACTCTCCTAATTCCTGATGAAGGGCTTATGCTCGAAACGTCGAATTTCCTATTCCTTAGATGCTGCCTAACCTGCTGTGCTTTAACCAGCAACACATTTTCACCTATCCACCTGGATGGCAACTTTCAGGGATCTATGTACATGGACTCCAACATCCCTCTGCACATCCACACTACCAATAATGTTTCCATTGACCCAGTACTCTACCTTCTTGTTATTCTTCTCAAAGTCCATCACCTCACATTTAGCTGCATTGAACTCCATTTGCCACCTCTCAGCCCAATTCTGCAGTTTATCCAAGTCCCCCTGCAACCTGTAACACTCTTCCACACTGTCCACTACTCCACCGACTTTAGTGTTGTCAGCAAATTTATTCATCTATCCACCTATGCCTGCGTCTAAGTCATTTAAAAAATGACAAACAGCTGTGGTCCCAAAACAGATCTTTGTGGCACACCACTAGTAACTGGGCTCCAGTTGAATATTTTCCATCAACCAACACTCGCTGTCTTCCTTTAGCAAACCAGTTTCTAATCCAAACTGCTGAATCACCCTCATTTCCGTGTATCTGCATTTTCTCCAACAGCCTACCATGTGGAACTTTATCAAAAGCTTTACTGAAGTCCATGTATACCACATCAACCGCCCTACCCTCATCTACATGCTTGGTCACCTTCTCAAAAAACTCAATGAGGTTTGTTAGACACAACCTGCCCTTGACGTAACCATGTTGATTATCAGAAATCAAATTGTTGTTTGCTGGATAATTATAAATCTTTTCTCTTACATTCCTTTCCAAAACCTTTCCTACAACAGAAGTCAGGCACACTGGTGTATAATTACCTGGATCATCTCTTCTGCCCATCTTGAACAAAGGAACAACACTTGGAATTCTCCAGTCTTCTGGTACCAAACCTGTACACAATGTCAAGTCAAATATCAAAGCCAAAGGCTCTGCTATCTCCTCCCTAGCTTCCCAGAGAATCCTTGGATAAATCCCATCCGGCCCAGGGGACTTGTCTACTTTCACTCCTTCTAGAATTGATAACACCGTTTCTAACTTGTCTCGATCCTTTCTAGTCAAATATCTCGTACCACATTCTTCTCCTCTGCAATACTCTCCTTTTCCTGAGTGAAAACCGACGAGAAATATTCATTTGCACCTCTCCGATCTCCACCGGATACACACTCAACTTCCCACTTCTGTCTTCGATTGGACCTATTCCTACCATATTCTGTTATTCCTCACATACCTATAGAAAACGTTAGGATTCTCATTTATTGTATTTGCTAAAAACTGCTCGTGTCCTCTCTTTGCTGTTCTTAACTCTCTCTTTAAATCCTTCCTAGCTGATGTGTAACTCTCCACCTCCCCATCTGTACCATCTTGCCTCATCGACACATAAGCCTCCTTCTTCTTTGTAACAAGAGATGCAATTTCTGTAGTAAACCACGTGTTCCTTTATCTTATCACTTCCTCCCTGCCTGACAGGGACTTACTTATCAAGAACATGCAATATCTGTTTCTTAAACCAGTTCCACATTTTCATTGTCTGCATCCCCTGCATTTTGCTATCCCACTCTATTCATCCTAATTCCTGCCTAATCGCATTATAATCGTCCTTGCCCCATTGATAACTCTTGCCCTGTGGCATGTACCTGTCCCTTTCCATCGCTAAACTAAACGCATCTGAATTATGGTCACACTCTCCAAAGTGCTCACCTAAAACTAAATCAAACACCTGGTCTGGTTCATTACCAAGCACCAGATCCAATGTGGCCTCCCCACTTGTCGGCCCTTCGACATAGTGTGTCAGGAAACCCTCCTGTACACACTGGACAAAAACTGATCCATTTAACGTACTAGATTTATTGCATTCCCAGAAATGTTGGAGAAACTAAAGCCCCCCGTAATGACCACCCTGGTACTTTTGCTCTTACCCAGAATAATTTTGCAAATCTTCTCTTCCACTTCCCTGGAACTCTGTGGAGGCCTATAAAAAAGTCCAAGCAGTGTGACCTCTCCTCTCCTGTTCTAACCTCAGCCCACACTACCTCAGTAGTCAAGTCCTTATCAAAAGTACTCTCAGCCACCGTTATACTATCCTTGACTAATATGACTTGCATGGACCCATTGCAGTGCTTCTAATTCTATGACCGACAGACTCAGTCTGGAACCTCCTCTGTCCTTCAGACCTAATACACTGCCTGCACTCCTCCGTTTCCCCTTTGCATGTTCCCTTTCCAACCCACCCCACTTGCATCATTCTACAATTGGAGCTGTCAAGGGCAGAAATCTGTCAAATAGTCTCCCGAACCTTTTCTATTCTCCTTTAAGATTTTTTAAAAAACATCCTCCTTAATCAATGTTTTGATCATCCATGAAGCACCTTAGGAGATTTGCCATTGTGAAAGATTCAATACGATGCAAGTAGTTGTTGTTATTGCTGTACATTAGGAGAGAAACAGGAATGATGCATTCAAAATTCTCACAAGGAAGTCACTGATAGGTGCAGTGTATAGGCCACCAAATAATAACATCACATTGGGATGGGCAATAAACAAAGAAATAACTAATGCCTCTAAAAATGATACATGGTGATTTAAATCTACATGTAGATTGGTCAAACCAGCTCAATCTGGGTAGCTCTGAGGAGTTCATTAAGTGTATCTGTTATATTTTACTTGAACAGTATAAAATGGATCTACAGGGGACCAAGCTGTCCAAGACCTGGCCCCTGTGCAATGAGGGGGTTGGTTTAACAAAGACTGAGTAGATTGGGATTATACTCATTGGAATTCTGAAGAATGGAAACATATAAAATAATGAATGAAATGGATAAAATAGAAGTAGAGAGGATGTTTCCATTGGCAGTTGAATCTAGAACAAGAGGGCATCAACTCAAAATCAGAGGCAGCAAATTTAGGACTGAATTGAGAAGGAACTTCTTAACCTCAATGGAATTCATTGCCCAGGGAAGTGTTGATGCTAGTTCAGTAAACATTTTTAAAGCTAAGGTAGCTGCTTTAAAAAATAAATAATTAATTAAGGAATACTGTGAGAGCTTGGGTAAATGGTTCTGCGTCCATGAAATGTTCAGCCATGATCTTATTGAATGGCAGAGCAAGCTCAAAGGGCAGAATGGCCTTCCCCTGTACCTAGTTCTTATGTTATACATTCCTCCCTCACTCGTAACTTGGAGGTGCTGGTGTTGGATTGGGATGGACAAAATTAAAATTCACAGAACACCAGGCTATAGTCCAACAGGTTTATTTGGAGGCACTAGCGCTGCTGCTGCAGCATCAGGTGGTTGTGTGTTTTTAACTTTGTCCCTCACTCTTGGAACTTATGAACAACAAAAGCCACGAAGCAGTGCGCATGCTCCAGCCAACAATGGTCCCAGGATGATTGATGTCAGCAGCGGACCAATGGAAGGACAGGGGCGGGGCTGGAGGACCTGTCGGGGCTGTTGGCCTCCGACCAATCAGAGTGAATGAGGGGCGGGACTAGACTATACCACGTGATCATCCTCGCGGACAGCGCGGCTGTGCGGGCGGAGAGCTGTCGGTAAGGAAAGAAATAAACAGCAGGAAGCGGGAGGGAAATGGTGTCGGTCTGGGCTGAGAGGTTTTGCAAACATTTGGTGCCCATCGGAAAATACAAATTTGAAACTTAGTCTCGTTTTGGCAGTAAACGGGAAAATGCCTCATCGAGCGATTGACTCGAGTAAGCGCCGCCATCTTTATTCGGGGCAACGCTTCACTGGACACGTGCAGCCGCCATCTTTGTTGGGGGCAAAGTTCAGAGGGGAGTATATGCAGCTCTCCCTGATAGAGAGTCATGGGGCAGGATTTACACAGAGCACATTCAGAGATTGATTGATAGATTCTTGTTGTCTCGAATAATTAAGGGCTACAGGGAGAATGCGGGTAAGTGGAGTTGAAATGCCCATCAGCCATGATTGAATAGCGGAGTGGACTCGATGGGCCGAATGGCCTTACTTCCACTCCTTTGTCTTATGGTCTTATTCAAACCCAGGGAAATGGATTTTTGTTTTTCTCAGGGTTTGTTCCGTCATTCGTTTAAATGATTTGGATGTGAATAGAGGCGGTACAGTTAGTAAGTTTGCAGGTGATACCAAAATTGTTGGTATTGTGGTCAGTGATAAAGGTTGTCTCAGAATACAATGGGATATTGATCAGATGGGCCAATGGGCTGGGGAGTGACAGATAGGGTTTAATTTAGATAAATGTGAGGTGCAGCATTTTAGAAAAGCAAATCCGAGCAGGACTCACACACTGAATTGTGAGGTCTTGGGGAGTCTTGCTGAACAAAGAGCCTTTCGAATGCACGTTCACAGTTCCTGGAAAGTAGAGTCACAGATAGGAGAGTGAAGAAGGCATTTGGTATGCTACCCTTTATTGGTCAGAGTGCTGATTTAGGGAGCTGGACAGGACATTGGTTAGGCCACGGTTGGAAAATTGTGTGCAATTCTGGTCTCCCTCTTATCAGAAGGAGGCACTGAAACTTGAAAGGTTTGAGAATTGATTTTCAAGGATGTTGCCAGGGTTGGCGGATTTGAGTTGCAGGGAGAGGCATAATTTTTCCTGGAGTGTCATAGGCTGAGGTGTGACGTTGAAGAGGTTTATATAATCGTGAGGGGCATGGATAGCGTACATAGACAAGGTGTTTACCCTGGGGTGGTGAAGCCCAGAACGAGAGGATAGAGGTTTAGGGTGTGAGGGGAAAATTCAACAGGAGCCTAAAGGGCAACAAAAATTGTAACATTTCAAAGGCATTTGAATAGGAAGGGTTCAGAGGGATGTCGGCCAAGTGCTGGCAAATGGGAATAGATTAGGTTCGAATATTTGGTTCGTATAGACAGGTTGGACTGAAGAGTCTGTTTCGGTGCTAGACATCTCTGACTGTGGGATCATAAAAGTGAACACTGCTCTGATTCACCTCTGAGCTCCTTGATGTCCACTTGTTCATTATCTAGCTTCCTCAGTCTCTGAGTGTATTTTTGCTCTCTTTAGTATTTTACTCTTACATTCACAGATCTTTCTGTAAATGAATTGTCCACTGCTGCCCGGCTCCTGGCCATATTACAGAGGAGGTAGTACTGGATGTCTTAAATCGTAGCAAGGTGGATAAATCCCTGGGACCTGTTAAGGTGTATCCCAGACATTTGTGGAAAGCTAAGAAAATGATTGCAGTGCCCCTCCTTGAGGTATATATATTGTCATTGGTGACAGGTGAGGTGCTGGAAGACATGTGCCATTATTTAAAAAGATGGTAAGAAAAGGCCAGGGAACAAGAGAACAGTGAGCCTGAAGTCAGTGGCAGGCAAGTTGTTGGAAGGGATTCTGAGGGAGAGGATTTACATGTATTTGGAAAGACGAGGAATGATTAGGGGTAGTTAACGTGGCTTTGTGTGTGGGAAATTTTTTCTGTCTAACTTGATTGAGTTTTTTTTTTAAGACATGACAAAGATGATTGATGAAAGCAAATTGTGGATGTTGTCTATATGGACACTGAACGATGGTCCACAAAGCAGACTGGTTAGCAAGGTTAGATAACATGGAATGTTGGAAGAAATAGCCATTTGGATACAAAACTGGCCTGAAGGTATGAGGCAGAGGGTGGTGAAAGAGGGTTGTTTTGTGGACTGGAGGCCTGTGTGCTGCAGAAATGGATATTGGGTTTACAGAAGACACCAAAATTGGAGGTGTAGTGGACAATGAAGAAAATTAGTTCAGAATGCAACAGGATCTTGACCAGATGGGCCATTGGGGCGAGGAATGGCAGACTGGGTTCAATTTAGACAAATGTAAGTAGTTGGATTTTGGAAAGGCAAATCAGACCAAGACTTAGACACTTAATGGTAAAGTCCTTGGAAATGTTGCTGAACAGAGAGACCATGGAGTGCAGGTTCATTGTTCCTTGAAAGTAGAGTCGCAGGTAGGCAGGCTAGTGAAGGTAGTGTTTGGTTTGCTTATATGTATTGGTCAATGCATTGAGTGCAGAAGCTGGGATGTCAATTTGTGACTGGACAGGACGTTGATTATGCCATTTCAGGAATTCTGTTTTAACTTTGAAATTCCCTGTTCTGGAAAGGATGTTGTGAATCTTGAAAGAGTTCAGACAAGATTTACAAAGACTTTGCTAGGGTTGGAGGATTTGGGCTACAGGGAGAGGCTGACTAGGCCAGGGTTAATTTCCCTGGAGAGTCAAAGACTGAAAGGTGACTTCATGGATATTTATAAAATCATGAGGGACATGGATAAGGTGAACAGCCAAGGTCTTTTCCCCCAGGTTAGGTGGGTTCAAAACAAAATCGCATGGGCTTAAGTTGAGAGGGCAAAGATTTAAAACGGATCTAAGGGGCAAAGTTTTCAAGCTGTGTGTGGTGTGTGTGTGGAATGAGCTGCCAGATGATGTAGTGGAGGCTGATACAATTACAACATTTGAAAGGCATCCAATTGGGTACATGAATAGGAAGGGTTTCAAATGCTACAGACCAATAGCTGGGAAATGGGGCTCCATTTGTTGAGGATTCCTAGTTGGCATGGACAAATTGAACCAAAGGTCTGTTTCTGTGCTGTACATCTCTATGACACTATGTTCCTCTTTTGTGGAGAGCTAGCAGAAGCACAGATAATTGTCCTTGGATCTGAGATGGTTAAACAGTGATCTTGACCAAGTGCAGATTTGTTTCTGGGATATTTTAATTTGCAGAGAGAGGGGAATTGTTAACAATGTCACAATTTTCAGGTAATTGGTATATAATATGTGAATATGTGAACATTATTTTATTCAGTATGTTCTGAGCATCTGGAACAGTCTGAATGGCAGCTGGACACCGACTCAGCAGTTATTCATAAACAGATTTGGAATTTTACTTTTTCAGGGAAGATTTGGGGGATTATGGGCAAATGGGAAGGGAATTGTGACAGATTTGTAGCATCTCCAGAGGGAGAGAGTACAGCCCCATTGGGCTAAATAGCCCCCAGCCCCTGTGCTCTGTGATACTGCCCCATTGACTGTGAATGTTGAAGCTCATCCGAGGGCAGAGAAAGGGAGGATCCCACCATTCACCTCACAATGTGGCCCGGCTGATTGATGTCAGCGCAGGCCAATAGGGGGCAGAGTGCAGTACTGGAGGACCAGGTCGTCCCAGTTTGTCCTCCAACCAATCTGAGTGAATGAGAGCATCCTCAAGGCTGGAACTAAAGAAAGGCACGTTTTGGCAGAGATTTGAGAAACTGGAGGACATGAGACAGGGTGCGTTCTGTGGCTGGTGAGGAATTATATAAATAAGGAAGAGTTGTGAAGCTGGATGAGGTGACAGTGATCGGGAGAGTTGTGAGGATGGAGGAATTTAGAGTTAGTGAGGATTAGAGTCATAATGTTGTACAGCAAGGAAACAGGCCCTGTGGGCCAACCAGTCCATGCCGACCATAATTCCAAACTGAACTAATTGTACCTGCCTCCGCTTGGTCCACATCCATCCAAATATTTCCTATTTATTTACTTATCTGAATGTCTTTTAAATATTGTAATTGTATTCAAAGCTACCATCTCCTCTGGAAGTTCATTCCACGTGTGTAAATTGTTTTTTTTTAAATCCTAATGTCTTTTCTCAAATCTTTCTCATTTCTTCTCAAAATGAATGCACCCGAGTTTAGAATCCCCCCCTCCCCTGGCTATTCACATTATCTACACTCTTTCTGATTTTAAACCTCTAATAAGGTCACCCCTCAACCTCGTGCACCCCAGTGAAAAAGGTCCCAGCCTATCCAGCCTCTCCTTAGAACACAATCCCTCCATTCATGGCAACATGCTGGTAAATCTCTTCTGAATCTGCTCCAATTTAATAATATCCTTCCTATAACAGCACAACCAGAACTGGACAGAGTATTCCAGAAGAGGCCTCCCCAACGTCCTGTAATCCTCAACATAACATCCCAACTCCTGCACTCCAAGGTCTGAACAATGAAGGTCAGTGTGCTGAGCACCTTCTTAACCACCCTGTCTACATGTAACACAAACTTCAAAGACGTGAAGCCCTCGATCTCTTTGTTCCCATATCACTACTCAAGGCCCTACTTTTATTGAGTGTAAGTCCTGCCCTCTGGCCCCTCAAGCCTGCTCTACCATTCTATAAGATCAGGGCTGATCATTTCATGGCCTCAGCTCCACTTTCCTGCTCTCTCACCATAACCCTTAATTCTTTCCCTGTTCACAAATCTACATTTTGCCTTAAAGGCATTCAAGTTGATAATGTCAAATGCTGCACTCGGCAGGGAATTCCACAGATTCACAACCCTTTTGCTGAAGAAGCTCCTCCTGAACTCAGTCCTAAATCTGCTCCCCCTTATTTTGAGGTTATGCTCTAGTCTGACCCGCCCCCAGTGGAAATAGCCTCCCTGCTTCTATCTTTCTTACCCTCTTCATATTTTTTTTCCTCTCCAACCTCCCATTCTTCTAAATTCCAATGACTATAGAACCAGCTTTCTCAATCGCTCCACATATACCAACCCTCAACTCCCAACTCAAACTAGTGACCCTCCTCTGCACTCCCTCCAGTGCCAGTACATCCTTGCTAATGTAAGGAGACCAAACCTGTACACAGTACTCCAGGTGTGGCCTCCCCAGCCCCCTGTACAGCTGCAGCATAACCATCCCTCTAGCAATGAAGGACAATATTCCCTTCACTGCCTTAATTACCGGCTGTACCTGCAAACCAGCTTCCTGTGATTCATGCACAAGGACACCCAGCTCCCTCTGTACAGCAGCCTGCTGCATGTTTATCATTTCATCATCCAGTTTGCTGTTAGTCCGACCAAAATGGATGACCTCACATATCGCAACATTGAACTCCATCTGCCAGACTCTTACCCACTCACTTAACCTCTCTGTATCCCTGTGCAGACTGACAGTGGCCTCTGCCGACATTGCTCTACCTCATCTTCGTATCAAATGTGAACTCTGACACCATACAGTTGGTCCTCAACTCCAAAACATTTGTGTAAATTGCAAACAGTTGTAGTGCCAACACTAATTCAAACACCCATTTATCCCCATTCTGTATTATGTTGGTGAACCGATCCTGTATCAATGATAATTACCCATAATGCTGTGCACCTTTACCTTATACAGCAGCCCTTTGTGTGGCAACTTATCGAATACCTTCTGGAAATCCAGGTACACCACCTCCACCGAGTCTGCCTTGTCCAACGCGCTCGTCGTATCCTCAAATAATTCCAGTAAATCCTTAAACGTGACCTGCCTTTCATGAATCCATGCTGTGTTTGCTAAATGAGACAATTTCTACCCAGATATCTCACCACTACTTCCTCGAGAGATTCAAGCATTTTCTCGACTACAGAAGTTAAGCTAACAGGTCCTTTTTGAAAAATAGTGGCACCACATTTGCAGCTTCCAGTCTGTCAAAACCATCTCAGAATCCAACAAATTTTAGTGAATTATCACGAGTCTATTTGTTGTTCACCTCTCTCTCTCTCTCCTCTCCCCCCCCCCCCCCCCCCCCACCTCCCCGAAGCACCACCCCCGCCATCTCCTTTAGTCCCTGGGATGCAATCCATCAGGGCCAGGAGACCCATCTACCTTGAGGCTGTTATCTTTCCCAACATTATCTCTTTACTGGGAATGATTGTTTCTCTGTCCTCATCTGCCATTGCCTCCATAGGCCTGCGACAATGAGAGTATATAGACAGTATGTTCCTGTTAAGGCCAAGGCTGGGAGGTGAAGAGAATGCTGCCTGTTGAAAGAAATTGAGGACCTGGTCAAGAAAATGAAGGAGGCATATGGCAGGGACAGAGAGCTGGGTTTGTGAGAATCCCTGGAGGAGTATAGGGGCAGTAGGAGTATACTCGAGGTAAACCAGGAGGGCAGAAAGGGGACATGAGATAGCTTTAGGAAATGGGTTTAAGGAGAATCCCAAGTGATTGTACAAATACATTAAGGACAAACGAGTAACCAGGCAGAGAATAGGTACCCGGAAAAAATCATCAAGTCTGTCTGTGGAACCGCAGGAGGTTAGAGAGATTCTGTGTGAGCGGAGAGGTTTTGCAAACAAAATGTGCACATCGGAAAACACACATTTGAACGTCCCAGTCTCGTGTTTTCAGTAAACGGGGAATTCCTCAGTGTGGCTGCAGGCATGAATGCGCGTCATCATCTTTATTCGGGACAAGAATTCACTGGACACGTGCGGAGCTGCCAGCTTTGTAGGGGGCAAGGTGCAGCCAGGCGCATGTGCAGCCTTTCTCTGGTACAGAGTCATTGTGCAGGATTTACACAGAGCACATTCAAACTCAGAGAAATGGATGTTTATTTCTGGATTTGTTTCATCATTCATTTAAATGATTTGGTATCGGAAAAGAGTTTGCAGATCATACAAAATTGGAGGTGTTGTGAATAATGAAGAAGGTTAACTCAGATTATGATAAGATATTGATCAGATGAGGTATAATTTTGATAAATGTGAGGTGCTGCATTTTGGAAAAGCAAATCAGGGCAGGACTTATACACTGAATAACAGTCAAAAAATCTTTTTTTCCAATAAGCATGTGTATTTTCCTTACATTTCTGACCATCACATTCTGCACCATTTTCATTCCCTGTAATCCTTGAAACATCAACTGTGTTTCTCCTTCCACAGATCCCAGTGATTAATGCCAAAGCCCTGTTGCCTGTGGAGAGGGTGATGTTTGACTTTCTTTACAGCTGCAGTTGGTGTGGTGAAGGTGCTCCCACAATGTGGTTGGGTAAGAGACATTACATAGTATTCATTCAGCAACAGTAAAGATCTGAACATAATGTCCAAGTCAACAACAGTTTGTATCTCTATTATCATGCTTATAATTTCTCAAAAATATTTTTGAGAACTTTAGACATCAGGCCAGAGGTGGTGATATTAGGTCAGGTGACCAACGGCATTGCCAAATAAGCAGGTTTTGAGGAATTCCTTAAAGGAGGAAAGCAGACCTGTGAGGTTTTGGCTGTGAATTTCGGACCTTGTTGCTTTGGCAACTGTAAAAGCAGCCACACAGGTGAGGTAATGAATTAACAGATCATTGGGAGTTTCAAACAGAATGGGTTGTCGAGGTCTCAAAGGGTGTGAGATACAGTGAGCTAGGGATGATCACAACCAGGAATACATCAAGGGTTAGAATTTTAAATTGAGGGATGTGGGCCGGATGCTGGCAGGTGAGACTAGATTGGGTTGGGATATCTGGTCGGCATGGACAGGTTGGATTGAAGGGTCTATTTCCATGCTGTACATCTCTGTGGCTCTATGTTGTTGATTATGAATAGCAGCCTTTTGATGGATCAACACGTTTTGGTACAAGGGAGCACTTGGGCAGCAGAGATTTAGTTTTTCTTGAGATTAGAGGGAAGTTGAATTTGGGAAGCTGGCCAGGAGTGTGTTTGGATAATGAAGTCTGGAGATAACGAAAGGTGGATGAGAGTGTATGAGCTGAGACAAGGGTAGAATCAGCTAGAAATAGTGGTCTTGGAGTGGGACTGGGCTGTCACTCTCACCTCACCTCTGGGATTCAGCTGGTTGTCAGGTTGTGAATCAGGGCAGTACCACAATAGGGAGCTGAGTGACCCCTGTGGAGCCTAAAATGAGTGTCGCTCAGCTGGCTGTTGCTGAGCAGCTGCTGCTTGGTAACCCTGTTGATGACTACTTCCATCACTTTACTGCTGATCGAATGTCGACTGAGAGGTGGAAATTGCCTGGGTTGGGTTGCCCTGTGTTTTTGTGTTGAACGTGCCTGGGCAATGTTCCACATTGTCGGCTAGATGCCAGTGCTGGAGCGGTACTTGGCTTGGTGGGTGGTAAATTCTGGAGCACAAGCCATCAGTATTATTGCCAGAGCCTGTAGCCTCTGCACTACTTAACCATTTCTTGATGTTATCCAAACTGAATCAAACTGGCTTAAAACTCGCATCTGTGATGTTGGAAACCACTGGAGATGGATCATCCCACTTTGCACTTCTGGATACAGATTGCTGCAAATGCTGTTGTCGTATCTGGTGCATGGGTGTGTGAGGCCCCTCCAACAGTCAGGGTGGGGATATCTGTGATGCTTCCTCCAGTGAGTTATTTAATTGTCCATCACTGTTCACAACTGGGTGTAGCAGAACTGCAGAGTTCCGATCTGTTCCATTGGATGTAGGATCACTTAACTCTGTTGCTTGCTGCTGATGCTGTTTGATATGCAGATAGTGCTGCTTGGTAACTTCAGCAGGTTGGCACTTCATTTTTAGGTATGCCTGGTGCTGCTCATGGCATGCCCTCGTTTACTGTCTGTTGTGATGGGTGAGTGTGTGATGTACAAACCCATGAGGTTACAGATTGTGCTGGAGTACAGTTCTGCTGCTGTTGATGTCCCACAGTACCTCAGAGAGATCCAGTTTGAGATTCTACACCTCTTTAAAGTCTGTCCCATTTAGGACGGTGATAGTGCCACTCAACACAATGGAGGTTTTTCTCAACTTTAAGCCAAGACTTTGTCTCCAAGAGGAATGTGTCCTGTCCGATACTGTCATGGACAGGTATATCTGCAGCTGGTCAATTCATAACAATGAGATCAAATATGTTTTTCTCCCTTGTTGGTTCCCTCACCACCCACTGCAGACTCAGTTGAACAGCTATGTCCTTCAGGACCTGACCAGCTCAGTCAGTAATTCTGTTGCAGAGCTAGTTTCGATTGTGAACATTGAAATCCTGTACCCAGAGTATGTTTGACACCATTTTACTTCTTCAGTGCTTCCTCCAAATGTTGTTCAACATGAAGGAGAAGTGATTCATCAGCCAAGGGAGGACGGGACGTGGTAATCAGCAGGAGCCATGAGACTTCTTGGTGTCGGGAGTCAATGCTGAATACTCCGAGGTCAAATCCTCCCTGTCTGTGCCACTACCTCTGCCTGGTCTGTCCTGCTGGTGGGACAGGACATATTCAGAGATTTCAGGAGAAAGTGAAGACTGCAGATGCTGGAGATCAGAGTCGAGAATGTGCTACTGGAAAAGCACAGCAGGTCAGGCTGATGAAGGGCTTAGGCTCGAAACGTCGATTCTCCTGCTCCTCGGATGCTGCCTGACCTGTTGTGCTTTTCCATCACCACAATCTCAATATCTTGGGATGGTAATGGTGGTGTCTGGTCATTGTCTGTAAGGGTTGATTCCATGAGTATGAGTATGACAGGCTGTTCCTTGATTGGTCTGTGAGACAGCTCTGCACATTTTGGCACCAAACTCCAGATGTTGTTCTGGAGGACGTTGCACCATCGAGTGGGCTGATTCTGTGGTTGTATTTTCTGGTGCCCTGTTAGATGCCGAGTGGTCCACCCAGTTTCATTCCTTTGTTGAGACTTTGCAGTGATTAATACAGTGAGTAGCTGGCTGGGCCACTGTCGGGTTGGCAGGATTGTTTTTTTGCCATTGACAATGGTTTCATGGAGATCAGGAGATTCCTAATTCCACTTATTTTTTCTTGAATTCAGATTCCACTATCTGCCAAGTTGGGATTCGAACGAGGACTTCAGTCGTTTGCTTTTATATTTTGGATAAAAGTTAAATACATTCGGTTTATTCACTCACTTTAAATATCACTTACCCAGGTTTTGTTTCTTTGTGAAACACTGTCCATCATCCTGTCTCCTCCATCCTTCCCTCCAACAACAAGAGTTTGGAGCACATGGAGTTTCTGTCACTAAGACTGAGATGATCCGACCTGCTGCTTCCCTCCCTCCCACTAGCCCATGGAGCCAAACTGCCTCATGTGGTGTTCCCGGTTTTTGTCCTAAACTTACATCTTCCTCCAGTCTCTTGTAAAGCCTTATCAGAGCTCATCTTGACCCTTTACCCTAATTTCACTAAACTATAGACTTTCCAACTCTCTTTCCTCATCATCATCATCAGTCCCCCTCACCGATTCACCAATATTCTTCCTTGTTCTGTCTTTTCTGGTTATGTCCTTCTCTCCCAAAATCCTGCTCCATCTCCACTCTCCCTTTCCTTTCTGAATTCCTTGCATTTGGTGTCCTTAGTCCCTTCTGTATCTCACGTACATACAGCCAGGAGGTGACATTGTGCAAAAGCACCATGTTGGGTTTCACATGTACACTGACGATGCCCAGCTCTCCCTCCCCATCATCCCTCTCCATTACTCCACTGTTACTCAGTTATCAAACTGCTTACCACATTCCCACTGCTCGATGAGGTGCAGTTTCCTCCAATGAAACATTGTAATGGTTAAACCCGTTGCCTGACCAATTCCTTTCCCTTACTGCTGAGCCTCTCCCTCTCACTGGGGACTATGCAACAGAACTACACTCTTCACAATATTGCAGTTGTATCTGATCCCAAGGTGACTTTCTGATTAGACATCTACACAATCCCAAACAGCAGGAATTCCAATCTCTTAAACGTTGCTTGTCTCCACCTCATCCCAGCTCCATTGCTACTGAAACCCCTTATCCGTGTCTGTGTTGCCTTAAAGATGACGAATCCGAAACAGAACCATTGATTCTGTGACTGACTCAGAATGTGGTTTCAAACTCCCACCTCAGTATTTACCCTCAGACACATCAGTATTTATTCTGTCAAACCCCTTAAGAATCTGGTGGTGCGTTCTGATTGTAGGTGGTGGAACTGGCAGAGGATAATGTGTTATATCTAGGTGGAAGGTGATATAATATGGTTAATGTAATTTCTGCAGTTTCATGCATTTATACACACACACACACACACACACATAAACCCACACACATACACACACACACACACTCACTCATACACATACACACACCTACACACACACTCACTCACACACACACACTCTCTTGGTATGAGTGGGGTAATTTCTGTACTAAAACTGAGGTTTAATGAATAGAAGCTAAATTATGAAACTAATGATTGACTAGGCCATAATGAAGCATGAACTAGAAGTTACCTCTGTAAAGCCAGGAACATGGTAACCTTGGGCAAGAAACCAAGGAATGCTTCGATTAGACACAAAGGGCAAAATACAATGAAAGCTCTTTTCATGACATACACAAAAATCAATAAATGTTATAACTAGTAGAACACGAAGATAATAAAGGAATGTGTCAAATAGCAGAAATTGTAAAATAATATAACATTTTAATTAAAGAAATTGGCAGAGAAAAGCGTGAAATGCTTTAACCAATGGAATTGTCATTAATGATTTTTAATGTAAGAAAATCCATAGCGTGAGATGTTTAAACCAATGAAATTATCACCAATGTATTTGAATGGAAAAATAATGTATAAGTATTAGTGCTGTAAAATCTTCCGTTGCGATTTCCGAAGTCTTTTTTGGAAACTCGCCCAATCTTCGAAGATTGAATAAACATCTGTTGCTCCGTTTGTGTGTGTCTCGCAGTATTTCGATTTGCCACGGGAGAAGTGATAGCCGGTGGGGATAAGGACTGATACCAGTCAACTTGGAGTTCGCCTTTTTGAACTTAACCTTGCGGACAGTCTCCCTTGATACAAGGGTTAAAGGACAGTCCGCGGTTGGCAGAGTTCGGAGGCAGGACCCGGTTGTTCTGAATCAGATCCCTAGAGTTAGAATAGTTAGCCAAGTGTCAGGAACTATTCTCCGGAGATTCAGAAAGCCTAGACAGAAATCACTTATAACAAAGGTAAGGACTTGGGACGGGGGGAGGGGGGGAGTGTTTTATCCTTGTTGCAGTTGGAGGTGTGGGTTTCAAAGGCGGAGGTGTGGGTTTCAAAGGCGGAGGTGTGGGTTTCAAAGGCGGAGGTGTGGGTTTCAAAGGCAGAGGTGCGGAAAGTTGAGGAGATATAGTGGATGGTATTGACCACATGGGAGGGAAATTGCAGTCCTTGAAATACGGGGCCATTTGGTATGTTCTGGCTTCACTGGAACATTGCAGTCAGCATGAGAGAGGGATGTTGGCCAGGGAACAGGCTCGTGTGTTAAAGTGGCAGGCAGCTGGAAGCTCGGGGTCTGTTTTTGCAGCAGAACGTAGATCATCAGCTGCCATTTCCACCCCCACCACTGAGATGCTGCCAGACACAGGTCCCTGTTCCCTCCATTAAACAGCTACGCACCCTCCCAGCCAGATCGTACTCCATTCCTTTGTCTTTCCAAATGTTCCGGTGTTCTGTACCTGCCCATTATTTACTCTTTAACCCCTATCTCCTGCAGTACAAAGATCTGCAGGTTAGTTGAATTGGCCAAGCTAAATTTCCCATAATGCTCAGGGATGTGTAGGTGAGGTGCATTAGTCAGGAGAAATATACAGTAATAGGGTAGGGGAATGGGTCTGGATGGGATACCATTCGGAGGGACGCTGTGGAACTTTTGGGCCGAATGGCCTGTTTCCACGCTGTCAGGATTCTAATTTTCCCAGCTCCCATCGGTTCTGAGGAAGGGCCACTGGACAGATTCCTGTTTCCAGATGCTGCCAGACCTGCTGAGCTTTCCCATCACCTCCTGCTTGTTGTTCCTGATTGACACCATCCATCCGCCTTCCGGGTTTGATTCAGGCAGGGGGAGGATCCCACCACTGACCTCACAATGGGGTCCAGCTGATTGGTGGAAGCTTCGGACCAATAGGAAAAGGTGGTGGGACGGGTGGACCAAGTGGAACCAGCTGGTCATCCAAACAATGGGAGTGAATGAGGGGCGTGGCCAGTGGGATGACACGTCACCAGTAACTCCGCCTGTGCAGAGCCACGTGACTCGGCCGTTGGTGAATGTGGGAGACACAAACAGGGAAGGGGAGAGTGGCCTCAGAGACAGGGAGGTAATGCGTCACTTTAGATTGGGAAGTTTTAATTACACTCTGTGCGGGATGTTAGTCTGAATTAGAAACTCTTTCCCACGTTTGCATCAGATGGGAGAATGGCTGCGGCCCTCAGGCGTTGATAGGTCCTGGACTGTGGCCGCCATCTTTATTGCGGGCAAGGTACAGTGAGGCACATGTCCTCTTCCTAGGATGGGGGGTGTGTACAATTTGAAGAGAGGCATTTACACATCAAGCACATACCAAGAAAAAAGTATGTCTTTATATTCTTCCTGTACTGACTGAGTTTTGTTTTGTGAATTCATTTCATAGGATATTAAATCAGAATAATTGAAGTTGGGATCTCAAAAGCAGGTTTTTACAGTCAATGGAGTCATCAGGATCTGAATATCATTGGCATTTAACTGTGGAAGGAGAAAGGTTTGTCTGTTCTATTTGTGGGAAGATATCTCCAATATTTTTGTTCAGCAGAAAGATGTACAAATTCGTGGTTGGATCACCCTTTGGGTGTGTGCTCTGTTCTGGGCCCTGCAACTGAGGAAGGAGATATTGGCCTGAGAGGGAGCACAGATTTATTCAAATTACACCTGGTCTCTTTGGGTCTAAATCTGAGAGATCTTACAATCACCCACTTCATGATGTTAACCTGTAAACTTCATATTTTCAATTAGCTGCAAACTTCCCGTTAAAAATCTTTTGGACTCAATTTCCAGCACCATTTCAGGTGGAATGTTCCAGAATCTGACAACTGTCTGTTCATTCAGAAACTGCTGAGGTGCATGTTGACTCTGGGGTTACAAAGGGCTGAACTGAAAGATGAGATGCTGTTCCTGAGCTCCCATTGAGATGCATTGGAACAGTACAGGAGGCTGAGGGCAGTGTAGGTGTGAGCAGACAATGAAAATGACAGGGCTGCACTGTGAGGGCTGCTTGGCTCATTGAGAGTGTTTTGGAGTTGGGTGTAAACAGGGCGAGGGGAGACAGGGAGAAGGTGAAGCTGAAACTTAGTTTTAGTTCAGGGAACAGACAGTTTTTCAATGATTCCTGTGGAGTATTTGTTAACAGTGTTTAATGTATTTTTCCTGAGGGCAGTTGAGAGTTAACCACATTGCTGTGGGTCTGGAGTCACATGTAGGCCAGACCAGGTGAGGGTGACCGTTTCCTTCTCTACAGGACATGAGTGAACCAGATGGGTTTTCTGACAATCGACAATAATTTCATGGTCATCATTCGCCTTTTCACTGTAGATTGTATTGGATTCTGATGTCCGCACAGCCATGTTGGGATTCTATCCCTAACCCTCGGAAAATTGCACATGTCACTCATCTGGCAGGAATACCATTAAGCCATTGCCTCCCCTTTTTAGCAATGTTTAAAGAAAGTTCCATCATTCTACATGTACAATGTGAGATATAATACTGCAACGTCCATGTGTCGGCCTCTCCAAAAGGTTAATCAACAGAAATTTGTTTGGGAGTGAAATATTTCACTTTTTGGGGGGGAGGGGTGTTTATTAAAGAAAAATGAATCTAAATAAAAATCTGATGCCACGGACATGTAATTTCTGAAGGCGGAGGGGGATTACGGAGACAGGGAGGGTTGTGGGGCCAGAGGGGGACTGTTGTCCAAACATCACTGTGGTGTACATGGACTGCAGCATTTCAGGGAGGCGGTTAACCACCACTTTCTCCAAGACAAGTAAAGGTGGCCAATAAATACTGGTCTGGGCAGCAAAGGCAACCCCCAGTGAATAAACCCAAGCAGTGGCCTCTCTGAGCTGACTTGCTGTGAAGTTAAAAACCTCTCTGGAAATGGAGTGGGCAGAGAAGAGAAACAGTGACATTTCACAGCTGCCCTCAGAGAGACCTCACCCTTGGAAGTACTCAGAGCCAGGGATCAGCTCAGTGAGTTTCAGTCTCTTCAAATATCAATCTTAGTCGGTTTATTTTATTAAATCTACAATAGTGAGTAAGGTGAGGATTTCTTTTTAATGTCTTACAGTCTCTTGATTAAATGTTTTAAGATATGAAATGTAAGCATTGCTAATCTCGGGCAGTATTTTTTGAGCAGTTAGACTGTGTCTTTGTCATGGTCTGTAGGTTGTGAAGGCGGAGAGATGGCCTGTTGTAGAGTGGTGTGCTGTTCCTGTCGGATGTGGGAGATTAGGGAGAGTTTCAATAATCCTGATGATTATGTCTGCAGGAAATGTGATTGCAAACCCTATTGGATCGCATGGATTGGTGGAGGAGCGATTAAAGGCACTGAAGAGTTAACAGGAGCCGGGGGGGTATGATATGTGGCCGTCTCAGGATTGCAGGATACTGCAGATACAGTCAGATAGATGGATTACCTCCAGGAAAGCTAGGAGGGGTAGGTAGGTACTGCAGGAGTCTCCTGTGGCTATCCCCATCTCAGACAGGTACACTGTTTTGAAAAATGTAGGTGGTAATAGACTTTCAGGGGAATGTAGCACTGACAGCCAAGTTACTGATACTGAGACTGGCTTCTAACACAATGTGAGGTATATCCAGTTCCACACGATCGATAGTGATGGGGGACTCTGTAGTCAGGGGCACAGTCTGCCGTTTCTGCAGCTGACAGTGAGACATCAGAATGGGGTGGTGCTGCCCTGGTGCCAATGTCTCACAGAGGGAGCAGAATATTCTCAAAAGGGAGAATAACCAGTGGGAGGACATTGTACATTGGTACCAATGGCATAGGAAGGGGAAAGCATGGGGTCCTGACGAGCAGGGAGATTTGCTAGTGCCACTCGGGAGGCATTAAACCAGTGAGGGAGTTGGGGTAATCCTAAAGAGATAGTGAGAAAAGAGGTGAGTCTGAGGCTGGTACTGTTCACCGGTCAGACTGTCAAGGCAGGCAAGAGCAAGTCACAGAATGAGGTGGGACGGACCAGTTGCACTGCATTTATTTCAGTGCAAGAGGCCTGACAGGTCAGGCAGGTGGGCTCAGGGTATGGTTTTGAACATGGCACTGGGATATTACAGCAATTACAGAGGCATCACTCAGGGATGGATAGGACTAGAGCTTAATGTTCCAGGGTATAGATGCTATAGCAAGGATAGAAAGAGACCAACAGCGCAGGGGGAGAGGTCTTTTTGATTAGGGATAACGTTATAGCTGGGCTTCGGGAGGATATTCCTGGGAGTACATCCAGGCAAGTTAATTCGTTGGTACTGAGAAATAAGAAAGGGATGACCATCTTACTGTGATTGTATTATGGACTCTCTCCCAATAGTCAGCAGGGAATTGAGACACAATTTTACCAGGAGACCTCAGTTATCTGTAAGAATAATATGGATGCAATGATAAGGGGTTTTAACTTTACCAACATAGCCTCGGAGAGCTGTAGTGTTAAGGGCTTGAATGGAAAGGTATTTGTTCAGTGTGTACGAGAACTTTTCTGATTGAGTTTGTAGGATGTACCTACGAGAGAAGGAACAAAACCTGACCTGTTTTCTTTATTCATTCACAGGATGAGGCTGTCACTGGCTCGGCCAGCATTTATTGCTGCGTTTACCCAGAGGGCAGTTAAGAGTCAACCACGTTGCTTTCGGTCTGGAGTCCCATGCAGACCACACCAGGTAAGGATGGCATTTTCCTTCCCTAAAGGTCATGAGTGAACCACATTGGTTTTTCCAGTAATTGACAATGGATTCCTGTCGTCACTAGATTATTTTTTCCAGATATTTATTGCATTCACGTTCCAAAATCTGCCATGATGGGATTCAAACCCTTGTCCCCAGAACGTTATCTGGGTCTCTGAATTAACTGTCTCGTGATAATTTCACTCCATCATCGCTGCCTCTTAGAAAATGAGGCAGGGTGAGTGACTGAGGTATTAGTGGTGCAGCGCATCAGCACCAAAGATCCCACAATATTGTGGCTCAGTGGTTAGTGCTGCTTCCTCAGCACCAGGGACCTGGGTTTGATTCCAGCCTCGGGCGACTGTCTGTGTTGGAGTTGGCACATTCTCCCCAGTGTCTGTGAGGATTTCTTTCAGGTGTTCCAGTTTGCTCCCACAGTCCAAAGATGTGTAGGTTAGTTGGATGAACCATGTTAAATTTCCCATAGTGTCTAGATGCAGTATATGAGGTTTTGGGATGTGCAGGCAAATCTCTGCCTGATGTGAAAAGATCCTTTTGGGGTCTTGGACAGAGGTCAGAGGGAGGTGTGGCCACATGTTTTACATCTCCCGTGGCAGTAAGCGAGGGTCAAGGGTGTGGAGCGTGGGTTGGTGGGAGAGTGTGGACTGAACAAGGAAGGCGCAGCGGGACAGAAATGATCAGGTAGAGTCAATGTGGCTTTGTACATGCACAATTGGGTCTCACTAACTTGAGTGAGTGTTTTGAAGTGACAAAGAAAATTGATTCAGGCAGGCGGTGAATGCTGTTTATATGGACATTCAACAAGGTTCCACAAAGGAGACTGGTTAGCAGGGTTAGATAACATGGAATGCAGGGAGAGCAAGCCATTACAAAACTGCCTTGAAGGTAGGAGACAGAGGATGATGGAGGGTTGTTTTGCGGACTGGAGGTCTGTGAGCAGCAGTGTGCTGCAAGGATGGATATTGGGCCCTTAAATAAGTGACTTGGATGTGAATATATGAGGTATGGTCAGTAGGTTTAACGAAGACACCAAAATTGGAGGTGTCATGGACAGTGAAGAAGGTTAGCTCAGAATACAACAGGATCTTGATCAGATGGGCCATTGGAGCAAGGAATGGCAGACGGAGTTCAATTTAGATAAATGTGAGCTGTTGTATTTTGGAAAGGCAAATCAGGGCAGGACTTATACACTTAATGGTAATGTCCTGGGGAGCGTTGCTGAACATAGAGACCTTGGAATGCAGCTTCATAGTTCCTTGAAAGTAGAGTCCCAGGGAGGCGGGATAGTGAATGCAGCATTTGGTACGCTCCCCGTTATTGGTCAATGCATTGAATGCAGCTGTTATGACGTCATATTGTGGCTGGACAGGACACTGATGAAGGCCCTTCTGGAATTCTGTTTTCAGTTCCAATCTCCCTGTTCTTGGAATAATGTTGAAAAACTTGAAAGGGTTCTGAAAACATTTGCAAGGACTTTCCCGGGGATGGACGGTTTGAGCTATTGGGAAAGGCTGAATAGGCGGGGACTATTTTCCCTGGAGAGTTGGAGGCTTAGAGGTGATCTTATAAAATCATGAAGGGCATGGATAAGGTGAGCAGTCAGGGACTTTTTCCCAAGTTCGGTGGGTCCAGTACTAGAGGGTACAGGCTTAAGGTGAGAAGGAAAAGGTTTAAAAGGGATCTAAGGGGCATCCTATTCATGTTGAGGGCATTGCAAGTATGGAATGAACTGCCAGAGGAAGGGGTGGAGGCTAGTACAATTGCAGCATTTAAAAGGCATCTGATTGGGTACATGAAGAGGGAGGATTTAGAGGGATAAGGTTGAACCGCTGGCAGATGGGACTCCATTAACGCTCTCCGTTATTGGTCAATGCATTGAATACAGAAGCTGGGATGCCATATTGTGGCTGGACAGGATGTTGGTTAAGCGACTTCTGGAATTCTGTTTTCAGTTTGAATTTCCCTGTTCTGGGAAGGATGTTGTGAAACTTGAAAAGGTTTGGACAAGATTTACAAAAACGTTACCAGGATTGGAGGATTTGGGCTACAGGGAGAGGCTGAATAGGCTGGGGCTATTTTCTCAGGTGAGTCAAAGACTGAGAGGTGTCTTCATGGAGATTTATAAAATCACGAGGGGCGTGGATAAGGTGAGCAGCCGGGGTCCTGTTTCCTCAGGTTAGGTGGGTCCAAAACTAGAGCACATGGGTTTAGGTTTAGAGGGCAAAGATTTAAAAGGGATCTAAGTGGCAACGTTTTCAAGCTGAGTGTGGTGTGTGTATGGGAGGGGCTACCAGATGAAGTGGTGGAGGCTGATAAAAATCACAACTTTTAAAAGGCTTCCAATTGGGTACATGAATAGGAAGGGATTTGATGGATACAGACTAATAGATGGTAAATGGGAATCCATTAGTTTAGGATTCCTTGTTGGCACGGACGATTTGGAGCGAAGGTCTGTTTCTTTGATGTTGATATTTTAAGATGCATTCCTCTCTTTTGTGCAGAGCTAGCTGAAGCACAGATAATTATCCTTGGAGCTGAGAAGGTGAAGCAGTGATTTCGATCTGGTGCTGATTTGGTTCCAAGGTCTTGAATTTACAGAGAGAGAGAGGAATTGTTAACACTGTCACAATTTTTAGTAACTATTTTCAAGTAATTGGCAAATAATACAAGGTGAAAATGTGAACGCTATTTTACTCAGTAAGTTCTGAGCATCTGGAACAGTCTGAACGACACAGATTCAGCAGGTATTTTGAAACAGACTTGGAATTTTACTTTTTAAGGAAAGATTTGGGAGGCTATGGGTTCAAGGGAGGGGACTTGGGACAGATTTGCAGCATCTCCAGAGGGGGAGAGTACAGCCCCAATGGGCTGAATAGCCCCCAGCCCCAGTGCTCTGTGATACAACCCATTCACTGTGAATGATGAAGCTCATCCCAGGGCAGGGAGAGGGATTAGCCCTCCACTCTCATCACAATGGTGCCCGGCTTGACGGCAGCTCCAGACCAATGGGAGGAGAGTCTGTGTGGCCCTGCAGCCAATGGGAGTGAATGAGGGGTGTGGCCAGCAAGACAACACCTGTCCATGAGTTGTGCAGGTGCAGTGTCACTGGGTGGGGGTGGGAGAGACAGCAGAGACTGGGACAGAGGCTGTTGGACCTGAATTACAAACTCCCGGTAAATTAAAACCAAAAGAACTGCAGATGCTGTAAATCAGAAACAACAACCAGGAGGTTCTGGAAAAGGTCTGGCAGCATCTGTGAAGAGAAATCAGTTTAAGATCCGGTGTCCCTTCCACAGAACAGATGTTACTGAGAGAAAAAAGTCAGTTTATGTGTAGAAGATAGTGTGGGGAGATGATATAAGGAGTAAAGGATAGGTGGGGATAGAGTGAGAAGAACAGTTGGATAAAGGAGTGGATAACGATCTGGGTGGGGGGAGGGTGACTCGCTGTTAATGTTAGTGGCTAACCATAGGTAGTGTGTAATGACAGGCTGAGAGCAAGGCCTGGTGTGTCGGGTAGGGGGCTAGGACATGGGGTTGTTAACCTATGGTTAGCCACTAACTGTCTCCATTGTAAGCTGTTGCCCACCTATATCACTCCAGCTGCTGAGGACACAAACCTTTGGAATATCCTCCCTAACCCCCTCTGTCCACCTTAAAGATGTATCCAAAAATCGTTCTCTTTAATCTACGTTTCCATCATCCGTGAAGCATTTTAGGAGATTAGTCAATGTGAAAGGCTCCATACAATGCAGATAGTTGTTGTTATTGTCTGACATCAGGAGAAACAGAGATGAGCCCTCTCTCTCTCTCTCACACCTGATGAACAGCAGCAAAAGCAGGAAGCACTGAGCATGCTCCAGCCCATAAGGGGACTCGGATTCTTGATAGGTTGGGGGAACGGGGGCTAGAGGTGCTAGTTGTTCCTTCAACCAATCGGAGTGAATGAGGGGCGGGACAATACTCAACCACGTGATCAGCTTCACTGACAGCACAGTGTGTGTTGTGGCCAAGGCATTGGAAATGTGTGAAGGTGCAGGGCAGGGGGAAGGAAAGACATATTGACCAGGAAGAGAAGGAAATTTTCATGGTATGGGATGAGAGGTTTTACAGAACTTAGTGCATATTGTAAAACACAAATTTGAAAATCCCAAATTCTGCCCCATTTTCCCTCCCTATAATGCATTTTACACTCCCTGAAATATCAACTGTGTGTTTCTCTCTCCACAGATCCCAGTGTTCAGTGCCAAAGCCCCATTGCGTGTGGAGAAGGTGACGTTTGACTTCCTGTACAGCTGCAGTTCGTGTGGTGAAGGTGCTCCCACAATGTGGTTGGGTAAGAGATGTTATAGATTGTCAACTCTTCACTGTAGCTGAGTGAATAATGTATGTGCAAATCAAAAACAGTTTGTTTTTTTTATCATGTTTATAATTCCACAGAAATACTATTGAGAGCTTCTGACATAAGGCCACAGATGGGGATATTAGGTCAGGTGATCAAAAGAATTGCCAAATAAGCAGATTTTCAAGAATACCTTAAAGGAGGAAAGCAGGTCTGAGAGGGTTAGGGAGGGAATTCCAGACCATGTTGCCTTGGCAACAGTAGAAACAGCCGGACCGGTGAAGCAATGAATAAACACATCGTTGGGAATCTGAAAGAAAAAGTTGTCGGGGTCTCACAGGTTGTGTGGTGCAGGGAGACAGGGATTACATCAAGGGTGAGAATTTTAAATTGTTGATGGATCAACAAGTTTTGGTACAAGTGAGCACTTGGACAGTAGGGTTTTAGATGCTCTTGAGATAGCATGTAAGTTGAATGTGGGAGGCTGGCCAAGAGTGTGTTTGATAACAAAGTCTGGAGATAACACAGGGATGGACGAGTATTTCAGTAAATGAGCTGAGACTAGGGTGGGGTTGGGTGATGTCACTAATGTAGAAATAGTCTTTTTGGAGTTGGGCTTCGCCGCCGCCTCATCACTCCCCCTCACCAGTTCCTTGTTCTATCTGTCTGTCTTTTCTGGTTATGTCCTTGTCTCCCATTCTGCTACAAAGTAATATTTGACCCCACCGTTGTTGCAAAAACCTATTCCATCCCGACTCTCCCTTTCCTTTCTGAATTCCTTGTATTTGGTGTCCCTCCTTAGTCCCTCCTGTATCTCACCTACATACTGCCAGGAGGTGACATCGTCCAAAAGCACCGTGTTAGGTTTCACATGTACACTGACAATACCCAGCTGTCCCTCCCCATCATCCCTCTCCATTACTCAGTTATCAAACTGCTCATCACGCTCCCACTACGCGATTGGCTGCAGTTTCCTCCAATGAAACATTGTAGTGTTTAAACTCATTGCCTTCAGTTGCTGTTACAAATTCCTTTCCCTTACTGCTGAGCCCCTCCCGCTCCCTTGCAACTATCTGAGACAGAATCACACTCTTCACAATATTGCTGTCATATCTGTGACCCCAATGTGACTTTCTGATCAGGCATCTACACAATCTCAAACACCAGGAATTTCAATCTCTAAAATGTTGCTCGTCTCCCCCTCACCCCAGCTCCATTGCTACTGAAAACCCTTGCTCATGTCGGTGTTGCCTTAAACTTGACGAATCTAAAACAGAACCCGTGATTCCATGACTGACCCAAAATCTGGTTCCAGACTCCCTCATGATGGGAAACATCCACTCAGTATTTACCCTGTCAAACTCCTTAAGAATCCTTCATGTTACAATGAGATCTCCTCTCATTCTTCCCAAATCCAGTGGGTGGAGTCTCAACTACTTCAGCCTTTTCTTAAAAGATAATCCCTGCAAACCAGGGTTCATCCCAGTCAGGTTTCTGTGAAATGCCTCTGATGAAATTATGTATTTCCTTAAATAAAGGGACCAAAACTTCTGTCGTTACTCCCAGATGTGGTCTGACTCGCACTTTATAAAGTTCCTCTCAGGTATATACTCCAAACAACTCCCTTTAAACTTGCACAGATGTTGAAATGCTCAGCAGGTCATGCAGCATCTGTGACGAAAAATCAGTTAAAGTTTCGGGTCTGGTCACCCTTCCTCAGATACGTTAACTCTAATTTCTTTTCAAACCTGCTGCTAGACCTGCTGAGCTTTTCCAGAAACTTCTGTTTCTCTTCCTGGTTTACAGCATCTGCAGTTGTTTCGGTTTTCATATCATTTAAACTTGCCATCTCTCCTCTAGAATTTGTCATTTCCACCTTGGGGAAAAAGGATTCACATTTGTTTGGTCTCCCCTACCCTGGGAAAAAAGAAACCATGACTAGTCACCCTATCATTGCTCCCTCATAATTTTATAAAGTTCGATAAAGCGACCTAAAGTGTCCAGTGCTGAAGGGAAATAGCCTCAGCCTATTCAGCCTCTCCCTATGGTTCAAATTTTCCAATACTGGCAACACCCTAGTAAAACTTTTCTGAACTCATGCAAGTTTCCCAACATCTTTCCTGTAACAGGGAGACTGGAATTGAAAGCAGTCTGGAGATTCCAAAAGTGGCCGAGCCAATAAACTGTACAACCGAAACCTGATCTCCCAACTCCTATCCTCAATGCACGGCCCAATAACAGCTAGCATACCGCACACCACCTTCACTGACCTGTCTACCTTCAACCCCACTTTCAAGGAACTATCAACCTACACTGCACAGTGTTTGTTTGTCAACACTTCCCAATAACTTGACATTAAGAGGTTGAGTCCTATTCTGGGAACATCTTTCTGAAATCAGGGAGACTACAATTGAATGCAATATTCTAAAACTGGCCTCACCAATGCCTTACTCAGTCACACCTTGACCTCCTAACCCCTATACTCAGTGACAGAATCCCCACAGTGTGGAAGCAGGCCTTGCGGCCCATGAGACCATACCAATCATCGGAACAGCATTCCACCCTAACTCTGTAACCTACCATTACCCAAAGCTAATCCAGCTAACCTGCGTGTCTTTGGATTTGTGGGAGGAAATTGAGAGCACCCAGAGGAAGTCCACGCAGACACACAGGGAGAATGTGCAAATACCACACAGACAGTGGAATCAAACCAGAGTCCATTTATTGACCAGCACATTCCATTAAATGTCACTGTCCCAAATGCCGCATTCAGCACCTGATCTCCCTGAAACCCCACTTTCCAGGAACTGTGCAGTTGTTGTGAGCCCTTCAGAGGGAATTCAGGTGAGGAGGAGAAAACACGAACAGGGTTGAGTTGTAGATCTATAAAATAACTCTCCATCTTCCCCCTCTCTGTTCCCCCCCGTCTCCCCCCACTCTGTCTGGTTTTCCCCCCTCCCTCTCTGTCGGTCAGTCCTTTGTCGCACCCCCCCCTTTGTCACTCGCACTCCCCCGTTGGTCTGTCCCACAATCTGTTGGTCTGTCCCCCCACTGTCGGTCGCACACCTGTCTCTTTACCCCTCCGTCGGTCGTCCCCTCTGTACGCCTCCTGTCTGTTCCCCTCTCTAATCCCCCTCTCTGCCCCCACCCATTTCTGTCCCAACCCTCTCGATCAACCCACCCTCTGACCCTCCGCCCACCCCCTCTCTGCCTACCGGCCCTCCCAGTCCCCTAGTTCTGTATTCCCCCCTCCGCAGGGAAAATATCTTGTCTATTTACCCTATCCATGCCCGGCCTGATTTTAAAAATCTCTTTCAGGTCACCTTTCAGCCTCTGACGGTCCAGGGAAAACAGCCTATCCAACCCTGGCAACATCCTGGACTACTTTTTGGACCCCTTTCAAGTTTGAGAACAGCCATCTGACAGGAAGGAGACCAGAATTGCATGGAATATTACAATAGTTGCCGAATCAATGTCCTGTACAGCCACAATATGACCTCCCAACCCCTACACTCAATGCTCTGACCAATAAAGACAAGCAGACCAACTGCCACCTTCACTATTCTATCTACTTGCTACTCTACTTTCAAGGAACTAGGAACCTGCACTCCAAGGACTCTTTGTTTAGCAGCACTACCCTGGAACTTATTATAAACTAAGTCCTGCTAAAGTTTGCTTTTTCAAAATGCAGCAGCTCGCATTCTTCTAAACTGAACTCCTCAGCCCATCACCCATCTGATCCAGATCCTCTTGTACTCTGAGGTAATCTTTTTCCGTGTCTACCACACCTCCCAGTTTGGTGTCATCTGCAAACTTACTAACAATACCTCTTATGTTCACATCCAAATCATGAATATAAATGGCGAAAAGTAGTGGATCCAGCACCGATCCTTGTGGCACTCCACTGGTCACAGGCCTCCAGCCTGAAAAGCACCCTTTGCCTTCTACCTTCGGGCCAGTTCTGTACTCCATGCGATCTAACCTTGCTGACCAGTCTCCCATGAGGAACCTTGTCGAACGCCTTACTGAAGTCCATGTAGATCATGTCCATGCTCTGACCTCAGCAATCCTCTTTGTTACTTCTTCAAAAAAACTGAGTCAGATTCATGACATAATTTCCCATGCACAAAACTGTTACTAATATCCAGGATTTAACTCTGTACATCGGGGTCTGCGTTACCCAGTTATAGGTGTTAATACTCGGGTTGAAGTTCAAGTACGGCAGCATTTTGTTAGTGACTGTGTATTGAGTCTTGTTAATGTCACCAACACAGTTGAGTTCCTTTTTGAAAGGCAGTCCCCGTATCCCTTGCCCACCAGGAAATAGTGGCAGTGTCCTTACCTCTGGACCAGGAGGATCGGGCTCAGAGTTGAGGAACAGCATCTTTGAAGAGGCTGTTTAGAAAACCTGTCCAAGCCACCAGGCCATACTGTCTCCCAGCTGTCCCTGCCTCAGCCTCTAAACAGAACCTTCCTGTAGTTTCTCTCCTGTCAGACTCTCCCATTGCTCAGATTGTCCAGGGTTCCGTCCTGCTGCTGCACTGATCCTGTCCCTCACTGACCTGTCCATCCCCCAGTGTCGTCCACATTCATTCATTGTTTACAATCTCATTACCCCAGTTCTCCAGCCCCACCCCAGGTACCCGGTTTTGTTTCCAGCCAAACCTGGAATTTGTGCATTCTCCCTGTGTCTGAGCGGGTTTCCTTCAGGTACTACGGTTTCTGCCCACAATTCCAAAGATGTGCAGGACAGGTGAATTGGCCATTTTAAATTGCCCATAATATTAGTTACATTAGTCAGGGGTAAATATAGGGTAGGGGAATGGGTGTGTGTAAGTTACTGTTTGGAGGGTCGGTATGGACTTGTTTGGCCGAAGGGCCAGTTTCCATACTGGAGGGATTCTGATATATTGGGCAGCAGCTGCTGACATTCTCCCGTACTCCTGTATGATGGGGAGCAGGTGCTGTAGTAGGGGAGACCAGTGTATGGAAACAGTGCTGGCCAATTGTGGGAGTATGCACAGTGCCTGGGAAGGAGGCTGTGGGTGTGAGGGATTAATCTGTCATTGGCATCTTCCTCCCTCTGGGAGCAGGACCCAGGGGAATGGCCCGTTTCTTGCCCCCACCGACATGTGATCAGACTATCAGTGGTGCAGTAATTTGCAGAAAGTTATCAGAACTCTTTTTTGTGAAGATTCAGAGTTTTTGTGGAAAGTGACAAGGATGGACCTGCAATTTGAGTTCTAATTTGGTTCATTTTAGTAAGACGGGTTTTGGCCAGAGTGTGCAGGAAGCAGTGTATGCAGGATGGTTGGTTGTCATCAGAGGACTCACCAACAACACCCCCCCCTCCCCCCCTCACCCTGGTCGACTCAGAGTCAGACTCATTGATTTGGTTCTTAGTCCGCAGACAAGAGCTAGGAAACTGAATTCAAAGAGAGGAGAGAGTGTGAGAGAACTGGGTGTGGAGGAAAGGAGTGAGGAGATTGGTTTGGATTTCAGTTCACAGAAGAAAGAAATTGTTGGACTGAGTTAAAACTTTGGGAAACATGAAACTACAATTTAATACTATAATTGTCTTATAAAGATCCATCCTGTATTAATATGGTGAGTTGTTTTCTCAGTTGTCGGATACTGAAAGGGAGGATTTGTGGATGAGAAATTCAAATTGAACTTCATGTTCAGATCTGATAGTTACTTGATCCGTGCCGATCTGAATATTCATTGGCCTTTTCCTGTGGAAGGAAAGGTGTGTATTCTGTCCGTGGGCGAATATTCCAAATCTCAGTGTGACTGGAAAAAATACTGAGGTACAGCCAAGTCCATGTTAGTGTGGTGACTGTGGAGAAAGAGTTTGTTTGTTTTTGAAAGTGTGAAAAATCATGGCATGTTTCCCAGGAACAATTAAGCCACAGCTTTGCTTTGTAGAAGGACAAGTCTTTAATTAACCATACAACCAGAAAGACACAAGGATACCTGCACCATGGGAAACACTATGAAAACTGGATTGTTGTAAAGGAGTTCATTCTCGATCATGGATTTTTGTTACGTCGGTTCCAGTGCCGTGGGGAAACACTGGAAATATGAGGAATGCAGTGTAGGTTTCAGTTATTAAACTGTAAAAAGTGCAGAACAATTTAAAAGGATGTTGTCAGGGCTCAGGGATCTGAGTTATAGGGCGAGGTTGGACGAGCGAGGAGTTTTTTGTTTAGAGCAGAGGAAACTGAGTGGGTACTGTTCTAGAAGTGTATAAGCTCATGAGGGGCATGGATAAGGTGAATGCACTCAGTCTTTTTCCCAGGGAATCAAGGACTGGAGGGGAAAGAATAAAAGGGAAGCTGAGGGGCAACTGTTTTACCCAGAGGGTGGTATGTATATGGAATGAGCTGCCAGTGGAAATGATTGAGGTGGGTACACTCTCACAACAGGTAAAAGGCATTTGGACAAATACATGGATAGGAAAGGGTCAGAAGCAGATGAGCCAAGTGTAGGGAAATGGGGTTAGTGTGGATGGACATTCTGGTCGGCATGGGCCAGTTGGACCAAAGGGCCTGTCTCTGCTGTAGGATGCTATGACTCTAAGTGCATCTGCTATTTCTCCCACTAACTCTGTTGATATCCTGGGATGTATTCCATCAGGGCCATGAGACCTGTCTACCATTAGCTCCATTAGCTTTCCCAGCTCTAACTCTTTCGTGATAATGGTTATTTCTAGGTCCTCACGTTCCTCAGTCTCCTTATCAATTACTGGCATGTTCTTCGTATCCTCCACTGTGAAGACTGACTGCTGTGTACTCATATTCCTAAACCCTGCTGGATAGGAATAACTAGGCACAGAACTCTGAGAGGTCTTCTTAGAGTCTTTATTGATGAGACATGGCAGTTACCTGGATAGTGTACATGCAGAACATCTCCAGGCAGCATCAGGTAAAGCCCCACCTATCCAATGTAAAGCTCCCATTCTTATACCTTTGCGGTTTGGGACTTTGAATAGAGACTCTCTCTCAGTATTATCTCCATGGCAACGGTCAGTTAGAAAGTCTAGTTCAGTTTCGCACTTTGCGTTTAAAACATACACCCCTGTGGCTCCCTCAAGTATCTGACAGGCACTTCAGTTTCAGTGGGGCTGTCTATCAGGATTCTGATATGGAGGAGCCGGTGTTGGGGTGGGGTGGACAAACTTTTAAATCACACAACACTAGGTTATAGTCCAATAGGTTTATTTGGGAGTACAAGCTTTTGGAGTGTGCTGTGATTTGTAATGTGATCAGGATTATCTCTATGGTAACAGTGAAGTGCTTCAACAATGAGAGGCCACATTTCCCCACACAATAGGTTCCCCTCTAGCAGTGTAAACTGCTATTCCAGCCCTGGGAATAGCTACTCATCACTTTTCTCCCCCAATCCCATCTAGCTTTCTGTTGATCTTTAAAGTTTCTCTAATCTCCTAGTTTCTCCGTAGTCTTTGCCAATTTGTATGCCTTCTATTTCAATTTGATAGACTCCCTTATTTCCTGAGCCACTCATGGCAGATTACTCCTTTTCCTACAGTCCTTCCTTTTCCCTGATATATACTTTTGCTGAGCACTTCGAAAAACTCCCCCACTGTCCGTCAACTTTCCCACGGTAAAGTCTTTGCTTCCAGTTTACATTAGGATGAGGCAGGAGTTGGCTATTATGGTCTCCTTTTGTTTAAGCACTGGATCTTGGATTGGATCTAATCTTCCAGCTTTCCAGCTGTGTTCTAAGTTCAACCAGATTTATCAGAAGTCTTTTATCAGATTACGAGGTGAGGTGAAGTTTCCTGGGTGCTTTGCATTTCATTGTCAAAGACCTTGGCTTTATATTAAAGTATAGGCTAGATATTCACAACAGCGTATTCTGGACGGTGTCAATGTCCTCACAGTCTAAAACCATAAATCACTGCCTCCCCTCAGTTTAAAATTGCAAAATCATTATCTCCCACATGCTTCCTCACTATCTAAGTTTGGAACGCTAATTCACCTGACTATCCTGCTTTTCCGAAAATCTCCTTTGGTTAAGGTGGTGAGTTTTGGATTCAGCTTTCCAGTTATTACCGTACGAAGATGAGCACTGGGCACAGGAGAGGCAATGCAGCCCTTCGAACCAGCCCCACCATTTAATACGGTGATGATCGAGCTCACCTCGGTCTCAGCTGGGTTTTCCAACCTGCTCTCTCTCACCCTTCATCTCATTGCAAATTCAATATCTGTATCTCTTCATTAAATCTGCTCATTGTCCTGGCATCCACCGCATTTTGAATAGGGAATGCCACAGATTTGCAACACATTGAGATAGGTACATTCTTCTTCTTGAGAATAGAATAGAGTCCCTATAGTGCAGAAACAGGGTATTCATCCATCGAGTCCACACCAACCTATGATGAGCATCCCATTCAGACCCACCCTGTCCCTGTAACCCTGCATTTCCCATGGCTAATGGCCTAACCAGCACATACATGGACACTGTGGGCAATTTAGCATAGGCAATTCACCTAACCTACACATCTTTGGACTGTGGGAGGAAGCTCGAGCACTCTAGGAAACCCACGCAGACATGGTGAGAACGTGTAAACTCCACACAGTCGCCTCTGGCTGAAATAAAACCCGGGTCCCTGACGCTGTGTGGCAGCAGTGCTAACCACTCAGCTACATCTGCTTAATATCTGCTACCCATTATTAACCTCCCCACCCCGCAATCTATGTTCCTTACGTCAGAAATCAGGTTGTGGAAGCAGATGTCTCAGTAAAATCCAGTGACAGCCCACATGTCCTGTGTGTATGAATGGGGATCCTATACACAACACGTTCCAGCCCACACTTTTCATTCACTATCCAGAAACATGTCTCCAGTGGCTTCATGGGGGCTACAACTCCCACAATCCCTGAGGGAGGGACCACGCGTGTGAGGGGAAGACCAGAACTGCACATGTACAGAATATGGGCGGATTTTGGAGCATGTGCTTTGGGGTAATTAGCGGAAAGCATTTGACATTGTGATTGGCTGGAGGAGGAACGTATCAGCTTGTAGTATTAACGGGTTGGGGGGGGTCAAAGTGTCACCACACCCACATGGGCCCAAGTTCCATCCCCAACTTGTCATAATGCTGGGAATCGACCAATGGGAAACAAAGAAGGATCTGACCCATTCTCCCAGACTGAAGGACCCTCTTCTATCCAGGATCTGCCACCTCCCTTTCTGTTTCCTTTTGGTTTATTCTCCTGTAACATTATTGACTTGCAGTAACTGAAGGGAAAGGAAGTGAACCCAGAAAGGGTGCAGAGTCTAACCAGGGACGGGAAGTGGTGGCATGGATCTGTTTATCAGTAACTCCATGAGAATGGGGGTGGGTACATTAGGGACAGCAGAGACAGAATGGTGGGAGAGAGTAAGTGGGCTGGAGGGTTACAGCTTTTGCAGAAGAAAGGGAAAAAAGATTTCCAGAGAAGCTAGAATTGTCTGCTCTGAATTTCTAACCTGTACATACTTGTTTATTCAGGGTGCTTAATGGTGAAGATTTGCAGACTGAAATCTCAAACTCCTGTGCAGATTGTGATTAAGTTAATCAGCATTTGAACAACCAAAGATGGAGAATAACTTGTCCAAAATCCAGCAACACTCCCTCACAGCATTGTCGGTCTTTTGCGCCAAATGGGCTGTGAATGGTTCAAGATAGCAGCTCACTACCATCTTCTCAAGGGTAACTAGAGATGGGGAATAAATGCTGGCTGAGCCAGTGATGCCCATATCCTGGAAATGGGTTCTATCTCTAGTTGCTGAACCCCAGTTGATGTTACTGCAGGATGATGAGGGATGCTGAGTACATCCTCCAGGAGGCAGCACCATCACATTACCCCTGCTTACACCCACACAGTAACACAGCAACGTCACTGGAACAAAAGGCAGTGAAGCCAAAGGAGGACTGAGATATAGTTCTTCGAGGTAAAGTCATGAAAGGGGATTGGAACCCAGCAGGAACAGGAGACTGAGCTGGATGGTCAGCTGTTTCCCATTGAATGGTGGAGCAGGATTGAAAGGCCGAATGGCCTCCTGCTGCTATCTCCCAGGTATGTATATAGCCATGGAGCCCGGGTAGGAAGGAGTGCGCAGGGATTCTCCAGGCGAATGCACTTCCACATCCGGTTTCAGTGAGGGATGGTGTGATGGATTTTATTTAATATTTGTCTTTAACACAAGGTTTGTCAATTTGGTTTTCAAATATTGTAGCTATTTATTCCACAATAAATAAAACTAAAAGAAAAGAAATGAAACTATCTGAATATAACAGTTTTTAAAATTTCAAATGCCCTGTAAAACAAATCCTGTCTACTCCCGGACACCATCACTTTCCAGTTACTCAAGCTCCAGGGAAATATTCCCTCCCTGTCTGAACCTTTGGTTTGATTTAACTGCTTTTCAGTTCTGGTTCTGTGAGCTGTGAAGTGTTCTTTATTCCACATTTTTGACCCGGAAGTGTTATCTCACACAGCTGATCAACCTTCCCACCATCAACATCATCGCCCTCCATTACCCCATTTTGGTTCACATATAATCACCAGCAGTAAACCACCCATGTATCCAATTGAATATTTATAAACAACGGCCCTTACAGGCAAAGCAAGCCATTACAAATGACAAAGTGGGAAGGGATCAAATCAAAGTAGATTTGGGGGTGAGGAGGCAGCGATGGAGATAAAGCACTGTATCCATTGCGGTGCCCATCTCTATCTAAAGGCATCGGGAGAATTGATACAAGCTACGTGCTCCTTCTTCAAGGACATCCTGTTGTATCGCCTTTATCCTCAATCATAGAATGGAATCCCGACAGTGTGGAAGGAGAGCATTGGCCCGTCAAACCACACCAACTATCCAAACAGCAACCCATCTGGAGCACTCCACCCTGGTAACACTGCATTTCCCATGGCTGATCCACCGAGTCTGAACAATCCTGGACACTGTGGACAATTTAGCATGACTGATCCACCTAACCCACAAATCTTTGGACTGTGGGAGGAAACCAGAGGACCCACACTATCCTGGGGACAATGTGCAAACTCCATACTGGCTGTTGACCAAGGCTGGACTCCAGCCTTGTACCTGGTGCTGTGAAGCAGCCGTGCTACAATCACAATTTAAATCAAAACAGATGACCCCTGCTCATTGCTGTTTGTGGAGACTTATTGCCCAGAGAGACATCCTGAGATTCAGAAAGAGACAATATGAATTCAGTCAACTCCTGCCGAGTTAATGTGATTAACAACAGCATCAATACTCCAACAGTATCATCAGACCTCGTACCTACTCTATCATTTACGATTTTTAACCCATGGGAAGTTTGTTACCAGCTTCGATGACAGCAATAATGCTCTGACCACTGACAGAGCCAGTGCTAGTCAGTTCTCATAGTTATCAATAGATTGAATCTAAACAGGATGCCCCACAACAGGAAGTGCTCTGACACTCAATGCCCGTAAGTCAAGGTCATTTTCCTAAAACCATTCACATCTGGCAATACCATCGAAGGTATTTTATACAGGAACCTTACAGTCTCAATTGCCAGTTCCAGTCCATGAAGCAGCCAGTAACATGTACCAGTGAATTGAATTCTAGCAGCAGCATTGCCCTGGCAGGAGAGATTGAGGAGCTTGAAGCTGTCTTCTCTGGAGTATCTAAACATGAAACACTTTAAATGAACAAAAATCTTCAAGAGCTCGAGAGGATAGATACAGGAAGGATGTGCTCGTAGGCTGGTGTGTCTGGAATAAAATAAGCACTAACTCCAGTATCTTTACCCAGCATCCCCTTTAGCTGCATGAATGTTGAAGATTTAATTGCTGCTCTAATTCAACTCTCTCGATCACTCCCATTTTAACTGCTGTAATATTGATGACTGTGCAAATGTATACAATTTAATTTAATCCATCCCAAAGCCTCTCTGTACCTGTGTCTCACTTGTGTTCACCGAGATACTCATTCAATCTGACTTCTTTACAAACCCTGCTCTGATATTTCCTTAGAGGACTCAGAATTAATTATTCACAGAATTGTTACTGTACAAAAGGAGGCTGATTGGCTCATCAGCTCTCCAAAGGATCACCTCACTGAATGCCATTCTTCTCCCTTTACCCCATAAACCTTCCAATAACACCAGCGAGTTCACAACTAACCACAGCGATTGGATTTGTTTTTGTTGTTCATGGGATCATGGCATCACTTGCTGGGACAGCATTTATCATCCATTCTGACTGCGCAAGAGATGGTTCAGAGTGAACCCCATTATTCAGGGTCTAGATTCACATGTTGGCTGGACCAGGTCAGAATTAACACAGTTTCCCAGACCCAATGACATGAAGAATTGTTTGCTGGCCTATTATCCTATTTCAGAAATAATAATGAATAATGTTTGCAGTTGAATTAAAAGTGAAAGACCAAAATGTGTTTTATTCAGATTGAGCACATCCTCCTGTGTCTCTCAGTTGTTATTGACAATCTCATTCCTCTCACACCAGAACCTGTTCCAGAGAGGGTTACAGAAAAGGCTGAATGGTCAGCTGCAGCTGGTCACCTGACCGGTCACTGGACCCAAAGGTTCACTCTCCACAGATGCTGCCAGATCTCCTGAAAATTTCCAGCAGTGTTTGGTTTTGTTTCCCAGCATTTGCAGATGGTTAGCTTTTCAATATTCATCTTGTGTGTTGCAGAGGAGTTTATTGATGAGTTTGGAGAGTTTTGAAAATGGCAAGTTAGGCGACAAATTAGCCATGATCTATTGAATGGCAGAGCAGGGTTGAGGGGCTGAATGGCCTCCTGTTCCAATGAAAGTTGTCCATCTGCAGCCTGTGGTAACATTTCCCCTCACTGCTCACTTCACCTCCATGTCTAACACACTGTTACTGTCTGAACAAACTTCCTGTGTTTGCACCAAACCTGTTAATGTTCTGTGGCTCCCTCTCCTGCCGCCCGGGTTTAACTCTCATCATGGAATGCTGTCTCATATTACTGCGGGAATGCCCACAAGGACTAATCCTGGAGTCTGTATCCCCTGGGATCCAAAAACCCCGTTTATTTCCTCCTTCCTATTTCATCCTGGCTATTGAACTCTCGGTTTCAATCCAATCTCCTGTCATGCTCTTCAACATGTCCATGTGGGTGGACTAGAGGCAGCTGGGATTTAATGAAGGGAAGTGGGGATTAGGCGGAAGCACGAGGAGAGGTGACAGCAAAGACCGTTCCCTTTGTAACGGCAGAGTTTCTCCCTGACACAGAGTGTGGTGAGGCACCTGAGTTTGTGGGGGGAGACAGAATCAATCAGGGATTTGGGAAAGTACACAGACACTGACTGACCTGTCCATCTGATTGTTAACTCAGACAAAAAGACAGAAAGAAAGAGGCACATTTAGATAGCATCTTTGATGACATGGGGCAATGAAACATGCTTCAAACCCAATGATTTCAACCTTAAATCTCTGAAAATACAGACACAAAGCTTCCTACTTGTACCAGGCTGTCTCTCCAGCGTCCTTTATTTCTTGAGAAAAGAGGTTTAAGCTGTGTAGCTATTCCTGGTGATTGTAACCTCTGTGTCCTTGTAAGATGTATGACTGAACCTTTATTTTACTGTTCCCTGTGAGCAACATCAGCAGCAGAAATAGGTCCTGACCTGTGAGGGGTTTCGGTTGGAGTATTTGTATTGACAAATTCATTCTCACCCTCACATACAGTGTGAAATTGCTGTAAAACAGAAGGAAAGGATTGAGCGAGAAGCAACAGAAACACAAAGGCAGCGTGTGTATCTGAGCTGAATGAACCTGGCATGAGGAAAACGTGTCGACAATCACAACTAGTTAGAATCACAGAATCCCTGAGGCGCACAAAGAAACTATTCGGTCCATCGAGTCTGCAATGACCTGCTGTCCCACCCTGCCTCCATAACCCCACATTTAGCATTGCTAAACCAACCCGCCTAACCTACACACTACAGGCCATGTTAGCGCGGCCAATCCAGCAAACCTGCACATCTGTGGGAGGGTCACATATTATGTCTAAATGCTCAGGATTGTGGATGAAGGCTCACAAATGCTTGACTCTGACACAAATGCTTTTTTTTCCAAAATAAAATCTGGGGGAAACTGCAGCCAGAAAGATTTCTGATTATCTCATGAGAAAGAAAATTCAAAAGTCGTGCCACTGACCCAGGGGGCACAGTGAAGTCACAGAGGTCTGGGAACCATCAGAAATGTAACAGGTTGTGAGCAAGGTGGGGGGTGAGACAAGGACAAAAAGACAGTCTGTCACTCGGGGGAAGACAGGAGAGATTAAACAGCAGAAATGGTAGTCCCTCAAGGCCACGGGGAATGGAGTTAGGGCTGGGAAAGAAACAAGGAAACAAGGTGAGCAGCTGCCAAAGAAATACATTGAAAAGACAGATTATAACAACATAGAGGACAGGGTTCACAGTCTGAAACTGTTGCTGTCATTGGTGAGTACAGAACGCTGTAAAGCCTGGGTCGTTCTATTACAGCCAACACATACAGGATGGACCAAGTAGCCTTGATCTGTGCTGGAACTTACTGACAAATTTAGTCTGACGTTTGGAATTCAGGTCGGATGATATTCATAAATTCTCAAATTGGACTTGAGTTTAATATTCTGGAGAAATGTCAAATAAATCGCAACGATCCCATTCTGCAGACTTTAGTCCATAGCCCTGCATGTTCCAGCATCTCAGTTACATCCATGTCCTTTTATTCTAATGTGATGCTGACTACTGCCTCTACCACCCCATCAGTGAGTTCCTGCCCCACACCATCCACTCCCCTTTATCTGAGAATTAGTTTCAATCTAAAACCTCCAGTTTCTGACCTCTCTGTTAATGAATAGCTCCTTCCTATTCACTCGATCTGGATTCTTCAGCATCTTATCACTTCAATTAAATCTCAGCTCATCCTCCTCGGAAAACATCCCCAACTTATCCAACCTTTCCTCAGAGCAGACATTCTCCAATCATGGAAACATTCTGATCAATCTCCTCTGTACCCTCTCTGGTGAGAACACATCTACGTGGGGACTAGGAGTGAGTGCAGTACCTTAACCATGGATTAACTCGTGTTCCTGACATTTCCAGTGTCACCTCCGTGTTCTTGTGGTTGTCACTGATACAAGAAGTGTCCTGGTTTTCCCACATGGAACTGGATGTGCACTCCATGGGGCTGGGATTCCCTACCATTTGTTAACCAATCCTAACTTAACTTCAGATTAAAACAAGATTATCAGTTACCCAGCAATCAACTTCTTCCATTACTCTCAAGTCACCATTTTTAAATTATTACTATCTAAACACAACAGGCTTTAATTTGCGGAACAAGTATTCAGGTATCTTCTCTGTTCGAATCACTTGAAGATTACTACCTTCAGCTACATTTGGTGAATTGAATACTGATTGTAAATATATGAATATCAAATGGATTTGAGTTTGATGATAATTAATCTAGTCTGACATTCATGTTGATTAATATCAATATAAACAGCAATGGGGTTGATTCATACCTGCCCTCTGGGCAATTAGGGATGGGCAGGAAATGCTGCCGGGCCAGCGATATCCTCATCCTGTGAATGAATAAAGGAAAATAAAAGTCTCTACCCAGTGTGAATCTGTACATGTTCCACAATGCTGTGAACATTTCCAAAGCTAAGTTCTCTATATGCAAAAAACTTTATGAACTGCCAATTGTTCATTGCTTGGTGTGAATAAGAGAAAAAAAAGTCCTTCAAGTTGTGGTTATGAGTAAATTCATTAGTGTCTCAGCAGGATGGCTGCCTGAGTGAATCCCTTCCCCCTTCCCCTACAACACAGAGCAGGTGAATAGCTTCTCCCCAGACTGACTGGTTTGGCCCGTTTCCAGGTGGGAATGGGTAAAGAATTCCCTTCTGGCATTCCCCACATTTCCAGAGTCTGTCCCTAGTGTGGCTGCACTGGTGTTTTGATTTCACATAAGTGCTGGCAGACTGTTATACACACCGTTACACCCTCCCCTCCCCCCCCCCCCCCCCCCCCCGCCCCCTTCTAGAACCCAGTATAAAGCAGTAAACATTATCTCCTGCTGTGGAGGGACAGCCTGTGTTGGACTGAGTAGGAACACTGAGCAGATTTACCTCAATGACAATTTAATCGTGACCAGAGCAAGTTAAGCAAGTCCACATAAAATGCATTATAGCACAGTGAGAGGCCCATCAAATCCAAGCTGGCTCTCTGTAGCAGAATCCAATATTCTCATTCCCCATGCGTCCCCCAAACTCTGCAATTTTATTTCCCTCAGATCTGATATAATTGTTTTTATCAATCATTCATCTTCTCTGCTTGCACCACCATAATAGGCAGCATGTTCTGCATATTTCCAGCCAATACAGTCAGTAGAAACACTTGTTCATCTCCCGCTGTCTCAAAACCTTACATCTGATCTTAATTCTTGTGCGATCACCTATCGAATACAGATATGTTTGTCTGCTATATCTAGGTCTGTTCTAATCTTATACAGCTCTATCAAAAATATATTCAACTAGTTTACTTAAAGAAAATAAAAATTTCTTCAAATCAATTCAGTGACTGCATTTTCTTCATCAGTGAACCACTCCAGTAAGTCTGTACTCCACACTCTGAAGATCACTCATATCATTCATTATTGATGTCTAATTTGTTCCACAAATCCAGACGATGCAAGTTTTCTGCACAACAGCAGTAGCTTTATTATTGTGCAGCCGGCGAGAGTTTCAAAGTGTCCCTAAAGTAGCTGAGTGTCTACTTGTAGAGACTGTTCTTCATGAATCTCTTGCCTTACCCACAGAGACAGTATATTTAATAGGAATTAGACAAAGGCATATCAGTCACATGGGCGATTGCCATTACATAGCTTAAAGTAGGTAATTGATGAATGGCGATGTCCTGTGATAAAGTGTGAATGGATTACAGAAACTGATTATCATATTGTTCATGATTATGTGTTGATGGGAAGAGATTAAGGCAGAAGGGTTCTACCTTCAGTAAATGGGGGATTCACTTACCTATGCTAATATGGAGGGGAGGTAAGACAATGGGAGCGGGAGGCAGTTTAACAGGGTTGTGCCCAGGGCTCTCAGTCTTGTCTGGAAAGGGCAAATTCCTCTGTCTGGGGTTACGGGGGAATCCACATGTGTGGCTGCAATGCGTTCTATTTCGAAGGTACAGTCTGCCTCCCCCTACTGAGGTGTTCTGTCTGTATTGTAAGAGTACAGGCCTCGTACTCTTACAATGCAGCAGTAAGACCTTTGGCAGGAGAATGTTTGACCCTTGAGTCGCCAATGCATCCTGAAAGAAAGCAAAGTATGGAACTGGCCCCTCTGTGGTATTTTAACTTCCCCATTCTGACCAGGAATCTGGTGACCAGAATTGGATGCAATGATTGACTGTGACCTAACTAGAGCTTTATCAATGGCTAGCATCTTTTCCATGAGTTTGTTATCATTCGCTCTATTAATGAAGCCCAGTATCCTATACATTTACTCAAAACACTTTATGTTCTCTCTCCTTGAATGATTTGTACACATTGTCCCCCATCCTGCTGTCCTGCTCCCTGTGTCTGTTCCAATCAAATATATATTCCCTTTCTACACTGCTTCTCTCAGAATGCATCAAATTACTGTGTGTTCTAATGAAGAGACATATTCCACTCAAAATATTATCTCTCGCTCCACACATTCTACCCCCTGGAAAACAGAACAGGACAGCACTGGGATAATCGGCCCACCATGTCTGTGCGGATCATGATGCCATTCCAAACTAATTCCATCTCCCTGTACATGATCCATATCCCTGCCAACCCATGCCTGCTTATGTGTCTGCCCAAATGCCACTTAAACATTGTGATTGTTTCTGCTTTTACCATCTCTCAGGCAAATACATTCTAGTCACTGACCACCTCCTGCATAAGCAACTTGCCTGACACAACTGCCTTTAAACTTGCACAGATGTTGTTGGAAATGCTCAGCAGGTCATGCAGCATCTGTGAAGAAAAATCAGTTAATGGTTAGGGTCTGGTCGCCCTTCCTCAGCAGGTCATGTTCCCATGGGCTCCTGGGTCCCTGCTGTGCCTCCATTTTATCCTGATTGCTTTTCCTGGCTCATATAGTGTGTAGGAGAAAGTGAGGTCTGCAGAGGCTGGAGATCAGAGCTGAAAATGTGTTGCTGGAAAAGCGCAGCTGGTCAGGCAGCATCCAAGTAACAGGAGATTCGACGTTTCGTCGAATAAGCCCTTCGTCAGGATTCCATCTGCCTGTACATGATCCATATCCCTGCCAACCCATTTCCAGCAACACATTTTCAGCTCATATAGTGTGTACAAGACTACACCCCTTCAACAAAAAGCTGCTGTATCTCTCCCTGTTCCAGGCCTCCCCCTGTAGTGGAGCATTGTATCCTGCCCAACATGGGCTGACCATGATATGTTTTTAATGATATTTGTCTTATACAGTGTGGTGGCACTGCTGGATCATCCAGACTCTGTCTTGTCCAATTACTGCCCCACCCTTTTCCCTTTCCTTTCTCTCCTGTTGTGGGACTGTTTCTGGATTTATCTTTAAATCTTCCTCTCTCACTTCTGCAGCTCCTGCCACTGCCATCTCCTCAAATGTCTGCACTGTTTCAGTCAGTATTTTACCTGCCTTAGCCACATACTCACTGCCCCGTTGGTGTGGGGTTTGCAGTTCCCTGTGAGCTCTAATCTTTGTTATTGTTGCTTCATTGGGAAAGTTAGCTGCTTCCACTAACTCTCTGACCGGTTCCTCATGCTCTATGTGGCCCCAGACAAGGTGATGTACCCTCACCGAGCCCAGACCAACACATGGTCATGAACAATACCAAAGGCATAAAATCTGTCTGAGTACACGTTGACTCCCTGACCCCTGGCTAATGTCCGTGCTTCTGTCAGGGCTTCTGATGGTTCTGCCAATTCTGGCCTCCACAAAAGGCCTCCAATAATTAAACAAACTAAAGTTTGCCTTACCCCTTCGCGATGTTTTAAAATAGTTTTAAAATCATGGTCTTTCGTTCCAATGGGATTATCCCCTCTGCCTTCCTGATTTGATCTCCCTGATATGATGTCCCAGGTACGCCTCTCCCTACCTTCCCAGTTGCACTCTCTGTGGGTTAATTTTAAGCCCGGCCTGCCTGAACTGACACAATACTATGTTTAATATTTGGATATGTTCTTTCTCACCAACTGAGGTAATGAGGTGTTGTTAAGATTAAATAGACTAACTCCACCAGCCTTACATCGGTGGGATATAATGGAATATTATGGGATCCCTGAGGTAACTGGATCCAGGTGTACTGTTTTCCTTTGATAGTAAACATCAGCTTATTCTGCCATTATGGACCAGAACCCATTCACAATATCAAGGGCTGAGACTATATCCTGTTACGATTTCAATCCATTAAATACAGTGGTGTGGTTTGCTACTGTAGGATACTCTTTAGAGGCGGATTTACTGAGGGAGGTTTAATCAATAGTGAGGTGGGATGAGCCGTCTGGATTCAGTGAATTAGTCTGGGATACTGTCGGTCTGACTATTCTCAGCTTCTCTCAATCGGTTACTGTCACAGTTACTGCCTCCTCAGCCCCAGCTTTAATGGGATCCTGTGTGTGTGGGGAGTAAGAGGGCCCTCGATCTTTACAGGATCTACAGATAATAACCCACATTCCTGTCTGAGTTCCCCACACTGCTGTTTGGGTCCTAGCTATAACTTCCCAGATTCCCTGACTGTTCCAGTCTCCCTGAAAGGTAACTACCCTGGAGATGTTGCCTGTCCTTTGCTTCCTGTCCCGGGCCTGGCCAGGTTGTTCCCAAATTACAGTTCGGGTCTCTACATCAATAGTTGCTCCGAACTGTTCTAAAATGGCAACTCCCAGAATGGTCCCTTCCTCAGTTTCACACTCCCATATCTGAGTATATTTTGCCATATCGGTGATCTGCATCGGATTATTTTATCCAGCTTCCTCGATTCCCTCTCCAAATGCTCTCATTTTAGTAATTGAGAGGGTGGGGGCAAATCCATATCGGTAACTGATATAGCTGCTCCTGTATTAATATTCATTAATACAGCAAACACAGCATCAATAAATATTCATGAGCTATGCATGTGCCTACGTAAACAGAGGCCATACACAATGAAAACATCTGTCTCCCTCTCTCTGCCTACGTTCCTTGGCTATGTGCCCTTTCCTGCTTCCCTTGTAACGTTGTGGGTCTGATTACCCTCCCTGTATTGAAGCTATTCCCCTGTGTTTCTGCGTTTGCCTCAGCTCTCATGACCAATTCAGCATTTGGTTAGAATTATCTCCCACTGGGAGTCCCATGTTTATAATTACAGTTAAATGGGGTCCCATGTCATCTTTTAAACACATCAAACCTATTTCATCATCACAGTTTGGGGTTTGGTGATCCCCCGTGGTCCTTACACGCCTCAGGCTTCCTCTCTGTATGATCCTCGATATTACCCTTGGGTCCCTGAGTCACCAAGGTTATTTTAGACTATTCAGCCTGTCTCCTCCCCAGTGTGTCCCTGTAATATCTGTAAATGCCTGGAGCCACTGATCGGCTGTGCACTGGGGGGAACCGGCTCACACCCCCATACCCTCATTGCAGGGACAGCTTCTGCTGTACACGTCAGGGCATCTTGGCCTGAGAGATCTTGGCCTGACACCATCATCGGTGAGACTGTGTACCTCAATATATTCATCCATATTGTCTCAATGAGGCCCATTAATACCATTTCTCTATCAGGCTGGGTGTTTATTCACCAACACCTGTCGTTCTGCCGGGTAAACGGTTAAGGTTTGGTTTCTGTCAGTTCCCTTTGTTGCTCCCTACTGTCTAGCCACGTTGAGCTTTGATGCCGAGCGGTGCCATGGACACGGCCTTCTGGGCCTTACAGGGCAGTGGGTCATCCCACCCATTGCCGTCCCTCTGTCCATACGTGGGCGCTTCACCATCTAACCTGTTCTACCCAGTGTCACCATCCTCACTGCCTTCTAAGGAGAGTGGGGCACTAGGTACATCCCCCACTGTGACTGCCAGCTGGCCCTTTAGCTTTAAGGCCTCACGTCTGAGAGGCACCACCTTCACTTGTTCCTGTTTCTCATAATAATGTAACACATTCCATCATTCCTCGAATAAAACAGAACAAAATGTGAATTTGGTTTTACTTGAAATATTTATAACTTGACATTCACTTTACAGATCTATAGAGGTGAGAATTGTACTGTGTTTATTTAAGTGAATTTAACATGATCATACAATGAAAATAACTGATAATCAACGACAATGAATGAACTGAATAATATGTGATCATTTGTACCAGTTCTTACAATGAAAATTTGATTTTATTTTAATGCTTGTCACCCATTACACCATGGGCATTGTTATTAGGGAATAAAGTAATGGAATGATATCAGAGAAAATAAATAGACTTTAATTTTAGCTTCACTGCAATAATGAACCAAAACAATATTTGGACATATTGGAGTGTCATTATTAACATGAAAACTATTTTAGTTTGCAAGTTGTTTTGCTCTAAGAAAAATTGGCAATGAATTGTGATTATGAATTGACCATTTAAAATGTACTTTGAAGAGAATAATCATATATATTTTTGGAGGAAATTAGAGAAAGAAATAAATATGTATACATTGGTATTAATAGTTTAAAAATGTTTGGAAGTTGACTAGGATTATTTGATTGAGAGAGGCTGCATGATTATAAAGACTAATTCATCTTTTTCATTGCATTGTTGGTTTCACTAGAATCTGTTGTGGTCTAAGCTCTTGTTGTGTGCAATGGACTGTCACTAATAGCTTCATTAACCTGCGAGTCTCAGATCAGGTTTCCTTTGTCTGTAAGTCAGTCTGTAAGTGCGCGACACACCTGCTTTTCTGAGGGGAAACAGCGACTCTTTTCAAAGGAAATAAGTGGCAGTTCACACACCATCGGCAGGGAAGGGTTTTTCTGAAGAATTTCATTGTCTATCTATAAACGGATGGTATCTGTGTTTGTCAGTTTGTGGAGGATTCAGCCCCTTTGTTCTGAGCTGTTTTTATACAAGCAGTTGTTTCATTTTGTCTTTGCCAAGAATGTTGTTTACTTTCCCATTTAACTGTGATTGTGCAGGTTAGAATATTCTGTGAATCAATAATGTTCAATAACTGAACATTGAATAGTTTAGACTCTAACAGAGCAGTTGCCTTGTTTTCAGCTAATTATTCATTTGTTTTATTTCCTGGTTGTGTTGAATGTTACAGAAACAGGCTCTGAGCAATGTTTCCATTCACTTGTGTTCGAGTCACTGACAGCCACGTGGTCAGTCAGTTTCAGGCTGATGGACCAGTTTCTCTGCCCTATTAGATGGTGGTCACTTGCTTAGTTTCCGATGGCTCGCCTCAGCGTCAGTCCATCAGCTGCTGAAACCCTGCATCCAGCATTTGTTCCCTCTCACCGTGACTATTCCAATACGGTCCCAGCTTGTCTCCCACATTCTACCTCCATTACCTCATGATCACGTCAGATTCTACTGTCTGTGTCCTTGCAGCAAGTTGTGTCAGACACCTACCTCAGTTTTAACCTGATCTACATTATGTTCATGAAGAAAATTTCAAAATTTGGTTCACTGCTTTTAAACCTACCCGTGCCTTCACCCTGTCCTCCCTGTGTAGTCCCACACCTCCCTGGGGTATCTGCACTTATCCAATTCCAGCTGTGTGAGGGTTTCTTACTTTGTTCTCCTCCCTGTTGGTGGCTTTAGTTTCAGTTGCCTTGAACCTAAACTTGGTCATTCTCTTCCCCCATTCCCTTCAACGCTCCTTAATTCTCCCTGTTTGATCAAGGTTTTGGTTCCCACCCTTTGTAGCTCGGTAACAGTCCTGTGGTATCATTGCTGAACTGTTAATGCAGAGACCCAGCGAATATTCTGGGGTCCCTCATTCGAATCCCACCACGGCAGATGTGGAACTTGAATTTAATAATCATCTAGAATTATGAGTCTATTGATGAAATTATTCTCGATTGTCAGGAAAAACCCATCTGGGTCACAGATGTCCTTTAGGGAAGGAAACTGCCATCCTGACCTGGTCTGGCCTACATGTGACTCCTGACCCACACCAATGTAGTTGGCCCTTACCTGCCCTCCAGGTAATAAATGCTGCCCACAGCCAGTGGCACCTACATCCCAGTAAATGAATTTTAAACAAAGATCTCAGTGTTGGGATCATATGAGAGAGAAGCAGAAAGTGACCATTCGGCCCCTCGAGCCTGCCCAACCATTCAATAAGACCAGGCCTGATCTGTTAGTGATTTATATTCCATCTCCCCCAATGTCCCTTAACAAGAATCTATCAACTTGTGTCTTAAAAATACTCAGTGAGCCCACCTTCTGGGGCAGAGAGTTCCAAATTTGCACAGCCCTCTGATGGGAAACAAATATCATCATCGCTGTCCTGAAAGGGTGAACCCAATTTTGAAGCATTTCCCTCTAGTTCAGGAATGACCCACAAGTGGAAACATCCTTTCCACATCCACCTTATCAAACCATTCAGGATGTTAGATACTTCAGTCATGTCACCCCTCACTCTCCCAAACTCTAACTGTAACAAACCTATCCTGTCCAACCGATCCACATTTTATTTCTGTCACGCCGGGTTTGAGTGGGGTTGAAATGTTATGTTATGTTTATTATGCAGTGAATGTGTTGCTTCACTGTGTGGGGTCTAAGAGTCAACATGAGCCATACTAGCTTTCCTGTCTCACTGTATTACATATATCTTACATCACTGTCGTGTTTCCATCCCTCCCTACCTCAACGAACTAAAAAGAATGACAGAGATCGAGAAAAGTTGTTAGAAAATTTGTTGTTGCATAAAAGGTATTTGGTCTGTTTGTAGAGATTGCATTGTAATTGTAGTAACCAGTTAATTAAAAGTTACTGACGAAATATTTTAAGAGGATCTACTGTTGGTGGTGGAAATGATGCTGGTTCATATAAGAGAGGGCTGGGGTGAATACTGTACTTGATTTTGATGAGAAAGTTGAGCAAGGTCAGATTCGTTCGTCTTTGTCAATAAGGGGCAGAGATTGCAGTTAGGACAGTGTGGAGCTGGTTTGATCTTGTAGACATTTTAAAAATATTTATTTGATGTGATGTGGGTGTCACTGGCTGGGCCCAGCATTTATTGCCCATCCCTAGTTGCCCTTGAGAAATTGGTGGTGAGCTGTCTTCTTGAGCCGCTGCAGTCTACCTGCTGTGGGTATACAGCAGAATACCTTTGGGGTGGGGATTTCCAGGATTTTGACCCAATGACAGTGAAGGAACAGCTATATATTTCCAATTCAGGGTGATTAGTACCTTATAGGGGAACTTGAAGATAGTTGTCTTTCCATCTAGCTGCTGCCCTTGTCCTTCTCGATGGAAGTGGCCATGGGTTTGAAAGGTGCTGGTTACTGATTTCCTGCAGTGCATCTTGTAGATAGTATACACTGCTGCTACGGAGCATCAGTGGTGGTGGGGGGTGGATACTTGTGGATGCTGTGCCAATCAAGCGGGCTGCTTTGTTCCGGATGGTATCAAGTTTCTTGAGTGTTGTTAGGGCAGCACTATCCAGGCAAGTGGGGAGTATTCCATCACACTCCTGTCTTGTTTCTAGTCGCTGTTGGACAAGCTTTCAGTTAAATTACTCTTGTAGCCACTGTGTTTATGTGGTGAGACCAATTCAGTTTCTAATCAATGATTATTCCCAGGATGTTGATAGTGGGTGTTCAATGATGGCAACACCATCGAATGTCAAGGGATGGTGGTTTGGTTATTTCTTATACGTGATGGTCATTGCCTGCATTGTGTGGGATGTACGTTACTTGCTCCTTGTCAGCCCAAACCTGGATATTGTCCAGATCATGTTGTACTTGGACTTGGACTGCTTCAGTAGCTGCAGAGGTAATTAATTATTAACGTTCAATAACCATGAAATTATGCAAATTCCTTTTTCTATCACATGTCATGGACTGTATCTTGTGGTCACTCTGATATTCACTTTGGTTATCTCCTTACTCTCTTCCTGATTCAGACACAAATGTTTGATCATCGATCAGGATAAAAGTACATCAATTTCTCCTTCTTCACGGTGCACTGATAGATTTTGAAAATCTAAGTGTTGCTAACATCTAATTATTGTTCCGTTCAGTCGGGGGTATAAATGTGTAATAATGGCTCAGTACATGAAGTAATGTGAAGATATGGCAGTGTACAAACTCACAATGATTGTGAATATCAATTTTTATTTTAACCACATAAACACAGTTGAATTGTTTTAATTATATTTGACTTCAATGCTCACATTCATTGTATTTCTGATCACAATAAGAGTGAACTATTTCTTGTGACAAAATTATTTAAAATTCATGTCACTTTTTTATGGACGCAAAATAGAATCAACACCCGTTTGTTCTCTCCTTTACCCATCGCAGTCAAGTTTGACATTCAGGCAGCCCGGCCAGGTTCCCTAAACTAAACTAGCCCCATTTTCCTGTGTTTGTTCCATATCCTTCTGGACGTTTTCTATCCATGTAACTGTCCAAAAGTCTTTTAGATGTTATAATTGTACCAGCCAACGCCTTTCCTCTCACATCTCATTCCGTGTGAGCCAAACACACTTTGTGAAAAAAGTTGCCCCTCAGATCCCTTTTAAATCTTTCCTCCTTACCTTAAAAGTAATTTACACTGTAGAATCTTTATGACTGCAAAGTTATTAAAAGTTGAGAGATACTTAGAAGCAGCATAATAACATTCATAGTTTAGTCAGTGAACGGAAGCAAATAAATTCAAGATATTGTGAACATTACAATGAACAACGGATACAAGTTGAGAAAATGTTGGATTGAAAAATAATTCAGTAGACACTTAGATATTTTCTATTCAACTCTGATGTGCTTTGACACATCTCTGTTGAAGTTTAGAATTGAATCCATACCTCCTGGTCTTTCAGTACAGACATTACCAGAGCCCTTCCTATGCAAGAAGGGCAGGACTATAATCACATACTTACGGTGGTTACTCACAGGGAAAACTGCTCAAATATTTATTGTGATAATCAGACTGGGTTGTATTCGACAATTCCAGTGTGTAATGGACTGATAAAAGGAATTAGTAATTCATAAAAATGTTGGAACGAAGCGACAATGATCTTAAACAAATATAAATCTCATGATAATCAAGTAATTAAATATGTTTGAAGCAGTCATTTATGTACTCAAAATTAAACTGCTTTGTAATGCTCATGACTTGGAAGTAAAGCATTAGTCATTCAATGTGACTATTAATCGAAAGATAATTTCCCTCATTTTCACAAAATTGTGATTTCTAAGAATTCAAGATTTATTGTAAAAGAATAGAGCAAACATTTGTTAATTCTGGTTTGTATACACAAGAAACACGTGAAATTAATACAATGTTTAACATGAAAAATACTTAGCTTTTATTGTAATAATTAGAAATATAGAAATGTTAGCATTGAAATGAAATACAATTAATACAAGGACGCAAAAAACTGTGGATACTGGAAATCAGACACAAAAATAGCTGATAACAAATTTAAGAATGATGAGAAACCCTTCCTGCAATGTAATTGTACAATATGTTGGAAAGAACTGAAATATTGATGTGAAAACTAGTTAGTCATCTCTTAATTGATAAGACTGATTAATGATCATTTAATTAAAATGAGAATTCAAATGAAAGAGAATGAGATAGTTACTATGAGTGTGGGGTGAGAAAACTTTGCTTGATTGCAGGTGTGTTGACCTGAAACGAGTGTAAATATTTCATCATGATACTGGCACTAAGAAATAATAGATTCAACTCTCATGATGGTGTGATAATTGAAATTACAATTAAAGAATAATTAATGTTGGAACTAAACACTTAAAACGATTCAATATTTTCACAGCAGTTTGTACTAGATATTCAATAAGATCAGTAAACTGAGAATTAAAATATTGGGTTAATTTCAAAACAAAAATCACACCTTCAGAGATTATTCATCAGAATAGTTTTGTCATTGAAAGAAACCTCATTTATTCAAGAATTCTGCATTTTCCTCATTTTCTGTCTTTTTCCCACAGGGATCTGCACTGGAACCCTTCTGTTTGTGGGACAAATATATATAAGTGACATGGATTAAAATCTAATTTGGTGAGTTAATAAGTTTGCAGATGATACAAGTTCAGTGCAGTTGTGGATAATGTAGAGGGTTGTCAAAGAATGCAGCAGGAAAAAGATAAATTGCAGATATGGGCAGAGAAATTAAGGCAAAGTTTAATCCATACAACAGTGAGGTGTTTCACTTTGGGAGCTCAAATATTAAGGAAAAGTAGATAATGGCAGGGCCCTGAACAGCTTTGTTGTTCAAAGGGATCTTGGCGTTCAAGACCATGGCTCCCTGAAAGTGACCATGCAAGTAGATAGGGTGGTCAGGAAGGCAAATGGCATGCTTGCCTTTATTGGTCAGGGAACTGATTACAAGAGTCAGGATGGCATGTTGTAACTTTATAAGACTTTGGTTAAGGCATACTTAAAGTATTGTATTCACTCCTATTCGCCACATTATAGGACGGGTATGGTGGCTTTGGAGAGGGTACAGAGGGCGTTTACCAGGATGCTGCCTGGATTTGGAGACGTGAGAAAAACTCAGGTTGCTTTTTTGTGGAGTAGCGGAGGATGGAGGAAGAATTGATGCAAGTCTATTCAATCAGGAGATACGTAAATAGGGTTGACAGTCAAAATGGTTTTCCCAGAGTTGAAACGTCAAAAGTATGTGACATGCGTTTAAGGTTAGGGGAGACAGTTCAAGGGGCATGTGAGGGGCAATTTGTTTTTTACAAAGGGAGTGGTAGGTGTCTGGAATGAACTTCCAGGGTTGGTGGTAGAGGCAGATACATTAGGGCTTTTTAAATGTTCATTTAGATAATTTGGAAGGATATGGACCAAGGGTAGACCGAAGGGGTGAGTTTATTTTGCATTATGTTCCCACAACGTTATGGGCCAAAGGGCCCATTCCTGTGTTGCACAGATCTTTGAGAGAAAACTCATGTCTAACACATATGACATTTAATCTAATCAATATTTAGTCACTGGTGTCAAAAATAGGAATAAAATAAGTAGAGAATGAACTTGACTCTAATCTAAAGATATATTTTATCATTTGGTATTGCTTTGGTATTTTTTTCTGAATTATCAGCTTTGATGGAGATGTGTTGAAAATGTTTGCAGTTACTGATCTGCTGAACCAAAATGACCCCTTTTAAACTGATGATTGGACTAGAAACCTTTTAGAAAACTTGAAAATATTCGGTAAGGTGAGATGCACGTCATAATTTAATCCTATATTTCTTATTGACAATACTCCAATAAAACGTTTTTTTACGTCTATACCAAAAAGAGTGATTTTCCATCCAATGCTCATTGGAAATATCTGAATGCCACTCATTTCAACAATCAAAGTAACCATAGCCTCATCGATTAAGAGATATCTAATGACATTTCGCCAATAATTACTGTTTATTTTAGAACATTGTATGTTCAAACAGCAATGTGAGATTTCTCTTTAATATTCAGTTCACTGACAGCACATTAATAATTTAGTTATTGCTAATATCTAATAACTGATCAATCCAGTAAGGGATAGAAAAGTGGAATTATGGCTCAGTACATCAACTGATGGAAAGATATTGCAGTGTTCACTCTCCCAATTATTGTGAATATTGATGTATATTTTGATTTGATTTGATTACATTTTTCTTCAACGTGAAGGCTTATTGTATTTCTGATCTCAGCAAGGGTTAAATATTTTAAGCTAAAAATATTCAAATTTGTGACTTTTTTTTGTAAACACGAGAAAAAAACGTACATGTGTTTGTTCTTCCCTTTATCAATCAGAGTACATTTTGAATTGTTGGAAGTTGTACATTTGTGTAAGGAAGGGGAGCTGCCTGCAGCTGAATAGTCACAGTGAATAATTTTTGTTTTGGTGATTCCACCTGGTGCTAAGCATTCTAATTATCTTTTCATTATCAGAAAAATTGCTTTAAACATATTCAGCAGTTGTATTTTTCATGAATTTACAATAAGCGCCTGATATGTCTATTTATTTGTCCTTCAATTGTCACGATAGTAATTTTTACGTAAGAGCCTATATACTTAGTACCATCATTATTGTGAATTACCATTTCATTCTCAGTCCATTGCATAGAAACAGTCGAATTAATTCCCAGCCCAATTATAGGAGTGGACACTGGTTAGTTTTCATTTGAGTAATCACAATTAATTATAATCCCACCCTTCCTTGGTGGGAACATAATGAAAGGAACCTGTGGAACTCCAGTAGAGTGTCTCCCACGAGACCAGGAAGTGTGCGTTGAGTTCCCATCTTCAACAGAGATGCACCAAAACAGCTTCGAATGGTGATTAGAAAATATCTAAGCAGAGTTTGAATTGCTTTTCAATCCAATTTTGGATTTGCTCTGTCTGTTGTTCATTCCAATAATCACAGAATCTGCAATTTATTATCTTCAGGTCATTAATAAATGTATGTATCACATTACATTGGCTCTAAATTTTAGATTTGAGGACACTGTAGTTTTTCAAATTTAAAATATCTAACTAATGACATTCATTTTATTTAATCAAAATACCTGACTACTTTTACTTATCTCACTTTGTGTATGATGGCTTCAATGCATTTTGCTTAGCAATTCTACTCAACATAAAAAAATTGTTGACTTTAAATAGTATCTTTAACACTCGCTTATCAATCTATTCCTAAATCAAAGAATCATAGAGTCATAGAATCCCTACAGTGTTGAAACAGGATACTTGGCTCAACAAGTCCACACCAACCCTCCGAAGAGTAACCCACCCAGACACATTCCCTTACTCTATTACTTGACATTTCCCCTGACTAATGCACCTAACCTACATATCCGTGAACACTATGGGCAATTTAGCATGGCCAACTCACCTAACCTGTAGACTTGGATACTATGGCAATGTTATTGAAATCAATGCTCACACAAAACACTATTCATAAAGCCAGACAATGGTCTCATGATCATTTAATTACTGTTCAGTGGAATAATCTGAGTAACTGTCTTATTGTTCCTGAGATCAATCACCACAGTAAGCATCTGATTATCATTCCCTCCCGTAAATACAATGAGTGTCTTCTGAAATTTCTGTTCTGTAATTATCCAAGATACGTATTGCGTACAGCAGTGTTTATTCTTCATTACGAGTGGCCAAGGATCTAACAGCCATTGATCTTGATCTTATTGTTACTGAGTGCAGTAACCACAGTAAACATTTGGTTATAATTCTCGCCAATAAATACAAGAGCTATCCTCTTACTTTTCAGCCCAGCAATTACACATGATACTTGTTACTCAAAGTAGTATTTATTCTTATTACGATTGGCCAAGAGCACTAACAGCAAGACTTGTCAATAGTCCTGATTTGTACATGTTTTCAAACAGGTTTTCAGTCCAATCATTTCAAAAAAAAGAGTCATTTGACTTAGTCCAAATGTAGATGTATACATTTTCGGATCATTTCCATTCAAAGTATTTATTTGCTTATTTGGACCAATCTTGAATTTGCTTCTGTAAATTCAATTTACTGTGTTTTCCATTCATGGAAGGACTCGTTAACTGGTCCTCATTTGCATCTTAAATCTGATGCAAATTTGAAATACTGATTACAGTGAAGATTATATGAAGTGTGGGTGGCATGGTGGCACTGCTGCCTCACAGCGCCAGGGGCCCTGGTCCAATTTCCACCTCAGGCAACTGTCTGTGTGAAATTTGCACATCCCCCCCGTGTCTGTGTGGGTTTCTTCCGGGTGCTCCGGTTTCCTCCCGCAGTCCAAAAAATGTACAGGTTAGGTGAATTGACCATAGTGAAGGGGTAAATGTAGGGAAATGAGTCTGGGTGGGTTGCTTTTCGGAGGGTCAGTGTGGACTTGTTGAGCCAAAGGGCCCGTTTCCACACTGTAAGTAATCTAATCTAATCTACAAATGTGTGATCTCTAAAAGAAAGCCATGGAAGGCAAGATAGAATTCTTGAACAGCCTGTATATTTGAATGAAAAAAACAATTCCTTCCAAAAAACAAAGTTAAATAATCACACAAAACCAGGTTATAGTCCAACAGGTTTATTTGGAAGGGCTAGCTTTCGGAGTGCTGCTCCTTCAACCAACTGATGAAGGAGCAGCGCTCCGAAAGCTAGTTCTTCAAAATAAACCTGTTGGTTCATAACCTGGTGGTGCTTGATTTTTTTAACTTTGTACAGCCCAATCCAAAACTGGCACCACCAAATCATTCCAAAAACACTCTACATATGTACCTTTTAACAATTCAACAATCCTGCAACAGGACTACAATTCTCAGTTTATCTATTTTAATAAATATCTAATCAATATCTAACAACTACTGGAAAACATAAATCATTTTATCTGTTAAAACACAAAATTTAATTATCAATTCATTGTTATCACGGTATGTGAACTATATTTTCACTCTCCAGTGATGTGAAGTGACCCTTGGACAGAAATTATACATTCTAAATTCACCTACAGCCAGATAAATCAGGACAAACACAAAATTAATCAAACTAAGTCAAACAGCAGCGAGAATCAATCAGTTCCAGGATGACCCAAATTTTCTTACACCTTGACTTCCAGCCAATGGCTGAGCATTATATATCTCTCTTGAAAATGTCAACAATGAAGGGTTTTGGCACCAACACATTGAATGCTTTGAATCCAGCTAATGACCACATGTAGACATTTGTCACAAAACTATTAATCATTGGGTGGCACAGTGGTTAGCACTGCTGCCTCACAGTGCCAGAGACCCAGGTTCAGTGCCCGCCTCAGGTGACTGTCTGTGTGGAGTTTGCACATTCTCCCCGTGTCTGCGTGGGTGTGCTCCGGTTTCCTCCTACAGTCCAAAAATGTGCAGGTTAGGTGAATTGGCCTATGTTAAATTGCCCGTAGTGTTAGGTGAAGGAGTAAATGTAAGGGAATGGGTCTGGGTGGGTTGGGCTTCAGTAGGTTCGTGTGGACATGTTGGGCCAAAGGGCCTGTTTATATCAAAGGTCTTGAACTCAAAGTAATCACTGCACATAAAGCCATAAGATGGTCTTCAAGGCCACCTGATAATTGTTCAGTGAAAAACCTTTTGTCAGTTTCATATTGTTCTCAGGATAAGTAAACACATCAGACATCACGCTATCACATCATCCCAAAGATATGCAATAGATACCTTCTTATAATTTACACACAACATGTTCCCATGCCAATAATCACACTTCATTATTTGAGACTGAGGATGCTGATAGTAACATTTATTGAGATGAAGGAATTCCTAAATATAGGCGAGTTTTCTGATAAGTTCCCTCCAGTCATCATGTTAAGAAAATGTAATTGTGGCTAAGTACATTGTGAACAGATCCCCATTAAACCTTTTCACGTGTTTACTCAGAGACACGATTGAAACATTTCCTCTATAAATGCTGTTGACTGTATTTCGCTATAATAACCATGTTCCTTACCGATTTATTTTCTTTGTAATGCTGACACAAATGTCTGAATATTGATGAGATGGAAAATTGAATGGATTATATATTGTATTTCTACAGAAGAAAAGCTGAGACAGCAAGTACAGATTGCAGGAGTATCTGAGAATGTTGAATGACAAAACTTTTCTGATCAATAATCACTGCATATCGAATGTATTTTCCAAACCATCATGCCAGCATTCTAGTTCTCAGCTCACTGATACTAATTACTGTGTCATCGATATCAGAGCAAACTCGTTTGGAAATATTGAATCATTTAATGTGTCAGCGTTCTAAAATAAATTACCAATTCATTGTTAGACCAACATCACACAATAATTCTGTTTAAGTTTAGTAACAAGTATCATGGGTTTCACATTTCAATTTGAACCATTACTTCTTCATACCAATTTTACAAAGGAAAATGGATCTTTTTTTTCCAGGTCAACACATCCATGAACCAAGCAATGATTCCTCATCCAACACTCACAGGAAATATCTGATGCCTTCTCATTTGAATGTTCACAGAAATCATTGGATTAATATTCGGCATGACAAATGAAGATACATCTAATTGTTTTAGACTCCAATAATTAATGTTCATTTCTACATGTTACAGATAGCAATATGACGTTTCTAATTATTTTAAGTTCGCAGTGACCTGTTTTGAGACAATTTTTTCCTTATATCTAATATTTAATCATTGTTGAAATCCAGTATATTTGGCTTTAAGTGTGGAATTAAGTCTCAGTGACGTAGGCATATTGCACGGTATTGTTCCCTAATGGTAGCGAATGCAGATTTGTATTTTAATACTGAAATCCTGGTTGATTTGCTGTTGTAGGGGTGCCCCGCCCCATCTGGAATAGAATGGCCTATGTTGGCTCATACAAAATGTCTGACAAACAAAAAGACGCAACCTGCCTTAGAATTAAAACACAAGATGGCGGAGGAGAGATAAACTAACAGTCTGTTCCAATCTTGATGAAAGAAAATAATATTTTGTAAAATCCTACTCCAAGTCCATCAGTATGCCAGTCCAGACAGTAATATTCCAGACAGTAATAAGAACATGCCAGATACAGAAGAACGACCAACCCTGACCTTCATTAACGAAAGAATAATTGTCCCAGTGAATGAATAAACACCAGCTGCAGGATACAGCCCAGTTAAATGTCACAGCAGCGATCAGGGCAACTCACAGGGTTCATTTGTCAAAAACAGTTACTATTTTAAAGTTGCTCAGAACATTAAAAAAGAACTTCTAATTGCAGATTCTTGAGAATTGTGGACAAGGCAGAGTGCGAGGCTGGAAGGAGTGTAATAATTAACTTTGTAAACTGAAGAAATAAGATACATTGAGAGATACCAATGCCGGAACATTGGTATCATGAAACATCATGAAACAATAGGAAGCTGGGGCTATCCATAACAATGTCCATCTGAGATTAGGTGTTCTACAGGATCAGGTGTCTGTATAAGGAGGGAAGGACTGTAACCACATTGCATGTGGCCATTGTAATACAGCAAGTGTGTACAATTGCTGTTTTTACTGTACACGTTACAGTGTGTCATGGACCTACATTCTGAGATTGGCCTTGGGGGATGATCCCTGCAAGGCATTCAAAAAAGTTCCCCCACAATAGGCTATTGTACAAACTGCAGGGGAATGGGATTGTGGGAGATACAGCAGTTTGGAACAGTGATTGTCTTGCTGAAAGAAGACAGAGGGTGGTGGTTGATGGGAAATGTTCATCCTGGAGTCCAGTTACCAGTGGTGTACCGCAAGGGTCAGTGTTGGGTCCACTGCTGTTCGTCATTTTTATAAACGACCTGGCTGAGGGCGTAGAAGGGTGGGTTAGTAAATTTGCAGATGACACTAAGGTCAATGGAGTTGTGGATAATGACGAAGGATGTTGTAGGTTACAGAGAGACATAGATAAGCTTCAGAGCTCGGCTGAGAGGTGGCAAATGGAATTTAATGTGGACAAGTGTGAGGTGATTCACTTTGGTTGGAGTAACTGTAATGCAAAGTACTGGGCTAATGGTAAGATTTTTGGTAGTGTAGATGAGCAGAGCGATCTCAGTGTCCAGGTACACAGATCCTTGAAATTTGCCACCTAGGTTGACAGGCTTGTTAAGAAGGCATACAGTGTTTTCGCTTTTATTAATAGAGGGATCGAGTTCTGGAACCATGAGGTTATGCTGCAGCTGTACAAAACTCTGTAGCGGCCGAACTTGGAGTATTGTGTACAGTTCTGGTCACCGCATTATAAGATGGATGTGGAAGCTTGGAAAGGGTGCAGAGGAGATTTACTAGGGTGTTGCCTAGTATGGAGGGAAGGTCTTATGAGGAAAGGCTGAGTGACTTGAGGCTGTTTTTGCTGGAGAGAAGAAGGTTGAGAGGTGACTTAATAGAGACATATAAGATAATCAGAGTGTTAGATAAGGTGGACAGGGAGAGCGTTTTTCCAAGTATAGTGATGAGGAGCACAAGGGGTCATAACATTAAATTGAGGGGTGATAGATATAGGAAAGATGTGAGAGGTAGTTTCTTTACTCAGAGAGTAGTAAGGGTACGGAATATTTTTTTGCCACCTCCAAACGGACCCCACCACCAGGGATATATTTCTCTCCCCTCCCCTATCAGCGTTCCGAAAAGACCACTCCCTCCGTGACTCCCTCGTCAGTCCACAACCCCCACCAACCCAACCTCCACTCCCGGCACCTTCCCTGAAACCGCAAGAAATGCAAAACGTGCGCCCACACCTCCCCCTTACTCCCTCCAAGGCCCAAAGGGATCCTTCCATATCCACCACAAATCACCTGCACCTCCACATACATCATTTATTGCATCCGCTGCATCCGATGTGGCCTCCTCTATATTGGGGAGACAGGCCCCCTACTTGCGGAATGTTTCAGAGAACACCTCTGGACACCTGGACCAACCAACCCAACCACCCCGTGGCTCAACACTTCAACTCCCCCTCCCACTCCACCAAGGACATGCAGGTCAGACCATTGCAACACAATGGTTAGAGTAAGAGCGCCTCATCTTCCGCCTAGAAACCCTCCAACCAGTTTCTCCAGTTTCCACATTTCACCTCCCCCAACCTTGTCTCAGTCAAATCCCTCAAATCAGCATCGTCTTCCTAACCTGCAAACTTTTTTCCTGACCTCTCCGCCCCCACCCCACTCCGGCCTTATACCCTCACCTTGACCTCCTTCCACCTATCGCATTTCCAACGCCCCTCCCCAAGTCCCTCCTCCCTACCTTTTATCTTAGCCTGCTGGACACACTTTCCTCATTCCTGAAGAAGGCTTATGCCCGAAACGTCGATTCTCCTTTCCTTGGATGCTGCCTGACCTGCTGCACTTCTCCAGCAACACATTTTCAGTCTGATCTCCAGCATCTGCAGTCCTCACTTACTCCTATGGAATGCTTTGCCTGCAACTGTAGAGATTCGCCAACTTTAAGTACATTTCAGTTGTCATTGGACAAGCATATGGACATAGATGGAATAGTGTAGATTGGATGGGCTTCAGATTGGTATGACAGATCGGCGCAACATCGAGGGCCGGAGGGCCTGTACTGCACTGTAATATTCTATGTTCTATGTTAACTGGTTGCAGCATAGGTAAACATCTTCCACTTCCCAGAGTTCTGCCTGCCTTCTGAGTCTTCATTCAATGGAAAACACTCCTGCAGCTATGATTGACACTTCAATTCAATACAAACACTTACTTTGTGTGAAATTATTACTTTCAGAGTAATATAATTTCCATGTTAAAATTGTTTTACTTTTTTATGTGTGCAAAAAAACAATGTAGGTACATCCATTTGTTCTTTAGTTCAGCTAACACAAAATTTTAATTTATTGGAAACACTACACTGGGATGAAAGAACGATTCTTAGCTCAAATCTCATATTAAATGGCTGTTTCTATTTTTCAAATCCTATGACCTCCAAAACACTATTTATTTAATTTCATAAGAAGAAAAAAAAAACTGCTTTTGAAATGTTGAGATAGTTTCTTTTTCTTCCAACATGAGTTGTCAGTGAACAGTAATCACACAATTATCAGTCACTTGGTACAAAATGACTTCTGGGACCAAATGTCATTAACCCGACCTTTCCTTCACAATCATACTCACTTTCCTGGCCTAATTATTGTCTTCCTATTTCTGACATAAATGTCTAAACATTTATCATGGTAAAAATTACATTAATTAAATGGACATGAATCTACAAAAGAAAATCAATTGTTGCTGAGTGTTTTTTTTAATTATTAAAGCCACCTTTTACATTTTAGTTTTCAGTTTATTAGTATTAATGAATATACAATCGACATCAGAGCAAAGTGCACTCAAAATATTAAGTCAATTTATCTATCAGGATTTTAGAAACAATTATCAATTACAGTAAGTACACAACACTTTAGCTTAGAATTTGTAACAAGCATGTGATTGTCGCCTTGCCCATTATGATTGGGAACATTATGAAGGAATCTTGTGCAGCTCTGTTACTGTCTCTGCTACCACACCAGTAGGCACAGTTTCAATTCCCACCTTGTACAGAATTCTGATTCGAAAATATCTAAGAATCAATTGAATTGCCTTTCAAATCAATATTCGATATGCTTCCATCTGTTGTTCATTCCAATAATCACAGTATTTGTTATTTACTTTCTTCAGGTCACTAATAACAGAATGTATCTAATTCCACTCAATCAATATTCCTTGGAAAATATTTGAGAATGTAGCAGTCATAAAGATGAAATATACAAAGGAATTATATTCATTGCTTTTGTTTTGTTCTGAAGAGCTTAGTTCGGACAACACATAGAACTTGATGCTCCAGTGCTACAAATATTAGAAAATAATATTGTTCTTCTTCAGTAAAATAAACAAATGCCACTTGCTATTATTTATCAATTTTTAGTTAGTGATCTGTTTGTGAATTGTGTGAAATGTTAGTTTTCCACTCACCTATTTATGTTGAATGTAAGATTGAAATGCTGTGAAAATATCAGGGTGTATTCATTTGAAAATTGACTTTACATATTTCTCACTTACCTCATTTATTGCATGATGTCTTAAGTGTGTTTTGCTCAGCAATTCTAGTAAATATTTAAAATTGTCTAATCTTAAATAAGATCCTTCACACCCAAATATCAGTCTGTTCCTAATTCATGTACCTCAATTTTATTGAAATCAATGTTAACACAAAACAGTGCACATAAAGCAACACAAAGTTCCTTATCACCACCTGATTACTGAGTAAATACCTTATTGTTCCTGAGACTAATAACAACAGTAAACATTTGTCTACTATTCCCTGCAGTAAGTGCAATTGATATCTTATATTTCAGCTG
>NC_083419.1:80159249-80169249 GCF_020745735.1 Hemiscyllium ocellatum
GGTTAGGGTTAGGGTTAGGGTTAGGGTTAGGGTTAGGGTTAGGGTTAGGGTTAGGGTTAGGGTTAGGGTTAGGGTTAGGGTTAGGGTTAGGGTTAGGGTTAGGGTTAGGGTTAGGGTTAGGGTTAGGGTTAGGGTTAGGGTTAGGGTTAGGGTTAGGGTTAGGGTTAGGGTTAGGGTTAGGGTTAGGGTTAGGGTTAGGGTTAGGGTTAGGGTTAGGGTTAGGGTTAGGGTTAGGGTTAGGGTTAGGGTTAGGGTTAGGGTTAGGGTTAGGGTTAGGGTTAGGGTTAGGGTTAGGGTTAGGGTTAGGGTTAGGGTTAGGGTTAGGGTTAGGGTTAGGGTTAGGGTTAGGGTTAGGGTTAGGGTTAGGGTTAGGGTTAGGGTTAGGGTTAGGGTTAGGGTTAGGGTTAGGGTTAGGGTTAGGGTTAGGGTTAGGGTTAGGGTTAGGGTTAGGGTTAGGGTTAGGGTTAGGGTTAGGGTTAGGGTTAGGGTTAGGGTTAGGGTTAGGGTTAGGGTTAGGGTTAGGGTTAGGGTTAGGGTTAGGGTTAGGGTTAGGGTTAGGGTTAGGGTTAGGGTTAGGGTTAGGGTTAGGGTTAGGGTTAGGGTTAGGGTTAGGGTTAGGGTTAGGGTTAGGGTTAGGGTTAGGGTTAGGGTTAGGGTTAGGGTTAGGGTTAGGGTTAGGGTTAGGGTTAGGGTTAGGGTTAGGGTTAGGGTTAGGGTTAGGGTTAGGGTTAGGGTTAGGGTTAGGGTTAGGGTTAGGGTTAGGGTTAGGGTTAGGGTTAGGGTTAGGGTTAGGGTTAGGGTTAGGGTTAGGGTTAGGGTTAGGGTTAGGGTTAGGGTTAGGGTTAGGGTTAGGGTTAGGGTTAGGGTTAGGGTTAGGGTTAGGGTTAGGGTTAGGGTTAGGGTTAGGGTTAGGGTTAGGGTTAGGGTTAGGGTTAGGGTTAGGGTTAGGGTTAGGGTTAGGGTTAGGGTTAGGGTTAGGGTTAGGGTTAGGGTTAGGGTTAGGGTTAGGGTTAGGGTTAGGGTTAGGGTTAGGGTTAGGGTTAGGGTTAGGGTTAGGGTTAGGGTTAGGGTTAGGGTTAGGGTTAGGGTTAGGGTTAGGGTTAGGGTTAGGGTTAGGGTTAGGGTTAGGGTTAGGGTTAGGGTTAGGGTTAGGGTTAGGGTTAGGGTTAGGGTTAGGGTTAGGGTTAGGGTTAGGGTTAGGGTTAGGGTTAGGGTTAGGGTTAGGGTTAGGGTTAGGGTTAGGGTTAGGGTTAGGGTTAGGGTTAGGGTTAGGGTTAGGGTTAGGGTTAGGGTTAGGGTTAGGGTTAGGGTTAGGGTTAGGGTTAGGGTTAGGGTTAGGGTTAGGGTTAGGGTTAGGGTTAGGGTTAGGGTTAGGGTTAGGGTTAGGGTTAGGGTTAGGGTTAGGGTTAGGGTTAGGGTTAGGGTTAGGGTTAGGGTTAGGGTTAGGGTTAGGGTTAGGGTTAGGGTTAGGGTTAGGGTTAGGGTTAGGGTTAGGGTTAGGGTTAGGGTTAGGGTTAGGGTTAGGGTTAGGGTTAGGGTTAGGGTTAGGGTTAGGGTTAGGGTTAGGGTTAGGGTTAGGGTTAGGGTTAGGGTTAGGGTTAGGGTTAGGGTTAGGGTTAGGGTTAGGGTTAGGGTTAGGGTTAGGGTTAGGGTTAGGGTTAGGGTTAGGGTTAGGGTTAGGGTTAGGGTTAGGGTTAGGGTTAGGGTTAGGGTTAGGGTTAGGGTTAGGGTTAGGGTTAGGGTTAGGGTTAGGGTTAGGGTTAGGGTTAGGGTTAGGGTTAGGGTTAGGGTTAGGGTTAGGGTTAGGGTTAGGGTTAGGGTTAGGGTTAGGGTTAGGGTTAGGGTTAGGGTTAGGGTTAGGGTTAGGGTTAGGGTTAGGGTTAGGGTTAGGGTTAGGGTTAGGGTTAGGGTTAGGGTTAGGGTTAGGGTTAGGGTTAGGGTTAGGGTTAGGGTTAGGGTTAGGGTTAGGGTTAGGGTTAGGGTTAGGGTTAGGGTTAGGGTTAGGGTTAGGGTTAGGGTTAGGGTTAGGGTTAGGGTTAGGGTTAGGGTTAGGGTTAGGGTTAGGGTTAGGGTTAGGGTTAGGGTTAGGGTTAGGGTTAGGGTTAGGGTTAGGGTTAGGGTTAGGGTTAGGGTTAGGGTTAGGGTTAGGGTTAGGGTTAGGGTTAGGGTTAGGGTTAGGGTTAGGGTTAGGGTTAGGGTTAGGGTTAGGGTTAGGGTTAGGGTTAGGGTTAGGGTTAGGGTTAGGGTTAGGGTTAGGGTTAGGGTTAGGGTTAGGGTTAGGGTTAGGGTTAGGGTTAGGGTTAGGGTTAGGGTTAGGGTTAGGGTTAGGGTTAGGGTTAGGGTTAGGGTTAGGGTTAGGGTTAGGGTTAGGGTTAGGGTTAGGGTTAGGGTTAGGGTTAGGGTTAGGGTTAGGGTTAGGGTTAGGGTTAGGGTTAGGGTTAGGGTTAGGGTTAGGGTTAGGGTTAGGGTTAGGGTTAGGGTTAGGGTTAGGGTTAGGGTTAGGGTTAGGGTTAGGGTTAGGGTTAGGGTTAGGGTTAGGGTTAGGGTTAGGGTTAGGGTTAGGGTTAGGGTTAGGGTTAGGGTTAGGGTTAGGGTTAGGGTTAGGGTTAGGGTTAGGGTTAGGGTTAGGGTTAGGGTTAGGGTTAGGGTTAGGGTTAGGGTTAGGGTTAGGGTTAGGGTTAGGGTTAGGGTTAGGGTTAGGGTTAGGGTTAGGGTTAGGGTTAGGGTTAGGGTTAGGGTTAGGGTTAGGGTTAGGGTTAGGGTTAGGGTTAGGGTTAGGGTTAGGGTTAGGGTTAGGGTTAGGGTTAGGGTTAGGGTTAGGGTTAGGGTTAGGGTTAGGGTTAGGGTTAGGGTTAGGGTTAGGGTTAGGGTTAGGGTTAGGGTTAGGGTTAGGGTTAGGGTTAGGGTTAGGGTTAGGGTTAGGGTTAGGGTTAGGGTTAGGGTTAGGGTTAGGGTTAGGGTTAGGGTTAGGGTTAGGGTTAGGGTTAGGGTTAGGGTTAGGGTTAGGGTTAGGGTTAGGGTTAGGGTTAGGGTTAGGGTTAGGGTTAGGGTTAGGGTTAGGGTTAGGGTTAGGGTTAGGGTTAGGGTTAGGGTTAGGGTTAGGGTTAGGGTTAGGGTTAGGGTTAGGGTTAGGGTTAGGGTTAGGGTTAGGGTTAGGGTTAGGGTTAGGGTTAGGGTTAGGGTTAGGGTTAGGGTTAGGGTTAGGGTTAGGGTTAGGGTTAGGGTTAGGGTTAGGGTTAGGGTTAGGGTTAGGGTTAGGGTTAGGGTTAGGGTTAGGGTTAGGGTTAGGGTTAGGGTTAGGGTTAGGGTTAGGGTTAGGGTTAGGGTTAGGGTTAGGGTTAGGGTTAGGGTTAGGGTTAGGGTTAGGGTTAGGGTTAGGGTTAGGGTTAGGGTTAGGGTTAGGGTTAGGGTTAGGGTTAGGGTTAGGGTTAGGGTTAGGGTTAGGGTTAGGGTTAGGGTTAGGGTTAGGGTTAGGGTTAGGGTTAGGGTTAGGGTTAGGGTTAGGGTTAGGGTTAGGGTTAGGGTTAGGGTTAGGGTTAGGGTTAGGGTTAGGGTTAGGGTTAGGGTTAGGGTTAGGGTTAGGGTTAGGGTTAGGGTTAGGGTTAGGGTTAGGGTTAGGGTTAGGGTTAGGGTTAGGGTTAGGGTTAGGGTTAGGGTTAGGGTTAGGGTTAGGGTTAGGGTTAGGGTTAGGGTTAGGGTTAGGGTTAGGGTTAGGGTTAGGGTTAGGGTTAGGGTTAGGGTTAGGGTTAGGGTTAGGGTTAGGGTTAGGGTTAGGGTTAGGGTTAGGGTTAGGGTTAGGGTTAGGGTTAGGGTTAGGGTTAGGGTTAGGGTTAGGGTTAGGGTTAGGGTTAGGGTTAGGGTTAGGGTTAGGGTTAGGGTTAGGGTTAGGGTTAGGGTTAGGGTTAGGGTTAGGGTTAGGGTTAGGGTTAGGGTTAGGGTTAGGGTTAGGGTTAGGGTTAGGGTTAGGGTTAGGGTTAGGGTTAGGGTTAGGGTTAGGGTTAGGGTTAGGGTTAGGGTTAGGGTTAGGGTTAGGGTTAGGGTTAGGGTTAGGGTTAGGGTTAGGGTTAGGGTTAGGGTTAGGGTTAGGGTTAGGGTTAGGGTTAGGGTTAGGGTTAGGGTTAGGGTTAGGGTTAGGGTTAGGGTTAGGGTTAGGGTTAGGGTTAGGGTTAGGGTTAGGGTTAGGGTTAGGGTTAGGGTTAGGGTTAGGGTTAGGGTTAGGGTTAGGGTTAGGGTTAGGGTTAGGGTTAGGGTTAGGGTTAGGGTTAGGGTTAGGGTTAGGGTTAGGGTTAGGGTTAGGGTTAGGGTTAGGGTTAGGGTTAGGGTTAGGGTTAGGGTTAGGGTTAGGGTTAGGGTTAGGGTTAGGGTTAGGGTTAGGGTTAGGGTTAGGGTTAGGGTTAGGGTTAGGGTTAGGGTTAGGGTTAGGGTTAGGGTTAGGGTTAGGGTTAGGGTTAGGGTTAGGGTTAGGGTTAGGGTTAGGGTTAGGGTTAGGGTTAGGGTTAGGGTTAGGGTTAGGGTTAGGGTTAGGGTTAGGGTTAGGGTTAGGGTTAGGGTTAGGGTTAGGGTTAGGGTTAGGGTTAGGGTTAGGGTTAGGGTTAGGGTTAGGGTTAGGGTTAGGGTTAGGGTTAGGGTTAGGGTTAGGGTTAGGGTTAGGGTTAGGGTTAGGGTTAGGGTTAGGGTTAGGGTTAGGGTTAGGGTTAGGGTTAGGGTTAGGGTTAGGGTTAGGGTTAGGGTTAGGGTTAGGGTTAGGGTTAGGGTTAGGGTTAGGGTTAGGGTTAGGGTTAGGGTTAGGGTTAGGGTTAGGGTTAGGGTTAGGGTTAGGGTTAGGGTTAGGGTTAGGGTTAGGGTTAGGGTTAGGGTTAGGGTTAGGGTTAGGGTTAGGGTTAGGGTTAGGGTTAGGGTTAGGGTTAGGGTTAGGGTTAGGGTTAGGGTTAGGGTTAGGGTTAGGGTTAGGGTTAGGGTTAGGGTTAGGGTTAGGGTTAGGGTTAGGGTTAGGGTTAGGGTTAGGGTTAGGGTTAGGGTTAGGGTTAGGGTTAGGGTTAGGGTTAGGGTTAGGGTTAGGGTTAGGGTTAGGGTTAGGGTTAGGGTTAGGGTTAGGGTTAGGGTTAGGGTTAGGGTTAGGGTTAGGGTTAGGGTTAGGGTTAGGGTTAGGGTTAGGGTTAGGGTTAGGGTTAGGGTTAGGGTTAGGGTTAGGGTTAGGGTTAGGGTTAGGGTTAGGGTTAGGGTTAGGGTTAGGGTTAGGGTTAGGGTTAGGGTTAGGGTTAGGGTTAGGGTTAGGGTTAGGGTTAGGGTTAGGGTTAGGGTTAGGGTTAGGGTTAGGGTTAGGGTTAGGGTTAGGGTTAGGGTTAGGGTTAGGGTTAGGGTTAGGGTTAGGGTTAGGGTTAGGGTTAGGGTTAGGGTTAGGGTTAGGGTTAGGGTTAGGGTTAGGGTTAGGGTTAGGGTTAGGGTTAGGGTTAGGGTTAGGGTTAGGGTTAGGGTTAGGGTTAGGGTTAGGGTTAGGGTTAGGGTTAGGGTTAGGGTTAGGGTTAGGGTTAGGGTTAGGGTTAGGGTTAGGGTTAGGGTTAGGGTTAGGGTTAGGGTTAGGGTTAGGGTTAGGGTTAGGGTTAGGGTTAGGGTTAGGGTTAGGGTTAGGGTTAGGGTTAGGGTTAGGGTTAGGGTTAGGGTTAGGGTTAGGGTTAGGGTTAGGGTTAGGGTTAGGGTTAGGGTTAGGGTTAGGGTTAGGGTTAGGGTTAGGGTTAGGGTTAGGGTTAGGGTTAGGGTTAGGGTTAGGGTTAGGGTTAGGGTTAGGGTTAGGGTTAGGGTTAGGGTTAGGGTTAGGGTTAGGGTTAGGGTTAGGGTTAGGGTTAGGGTTAGGGTTAGGGTTAGGGTTAGGGTTAGGGTTAGGGTTAGGGTTAGGGTTAGGGTTAGGGTTAGGGTTAGGGTTAGGGTTAGGGTTAGGGTTAGGGTTAGGGTTAGGGTTAGGGTTAGGGTTAGGGTTAGGGTTAGGGTTAGGGTTAGGGTTAGGGTTAGGGTTAGGGTTAGGGTTAGGGTTAGGGTTAGGGTTAGGGTTAGGGTTAGGGTTAGGGTTAGGGTTAGGGTTAGGGTTAGGGTTAGGGTTAGGGTTAGGGTTAGGGTTAGGGTTAGGGTTAGGGTTAGGGTTAGGGTTAGGGTTAGGGTTAGGGTTAGGGTTAGGGTTAGGGTTAGGGTTAGGGTTAGGGTTAGGGTTAGGGTTAGGGTTAGGGTTAGGGTTAGGGTTAGGGTTAGGGTTAGGGTTAGGGTTAGGGTTAGGGTTAGGGTTAGGGTTAGGGTTAGGGTTAGGGTTAGGGTTAGGGTTAGGGTTAGGGTTAGGGTTAGGGTTAGGGTTAGGGTTAGGGTTAGGGTTAGGGTTAGGGTTAGGGTTAGGGTTAGGGTTAGGGTTAGGGTTAGGGTTAGGGTTAGGGTTAGGGTTAGGGTTAGGGTTAGGGTTAGGGTTAGGGTTAGGGTTAGGGTTAGGGTTAGGGTTAGGGTTAGGGTTAGGGTTAGGGTTAGGGTTAGGGTTAGGGTTAGGGTTAGGGTTAGGGTTAGGGTTAGGGTTAGGGTTAGGGTTAGGGTTAGGGTTAGGGTTAGGGTTAGGGTTAGGGTTAGGGTTAGGGTTAGGGTTAGGGTTAGGGTTAGGGTTAGGGTTAGGGTTAGGGTTAGGGTTAGGGTTAGGGTTAGGGTTAGGGTTAGGGTTAGGGTTAGGGTTAGGGTTAGGGTTAGGGTTAGGGTTAGGGTTAGGGTTAGGGTTAGGGTTAGGGTTAGGGTTAGGGTTAGGGTTAGGGTTAGGGTTAGGGTTAGGGTTAGGGTTAGGGTTAGGGTTAGGGTTAGGGTTAGGGTTAGGGTTAGGGTTAGGGTTAGGGTTAGGGTTAGGGTTAGGGTTAGGGTTAGGGTTAGGGTTAGGGTTAGGGTTAGGGTTAGGGTTAGGGTTAGGGTTAGGGTTAGGGTTAGGGTTAGGGTTAGGGTTAGGGTTAGGGTTAGGGTTAGGGTTAGGGTTAGGGTTAGGGTTAGGGTTAGGGTTAGGGTTAGGGTTAGGGTTAGGGTTAGGGTTAGGGTTAGGGTTAGGGTTAGGGTTAGGGTTAGGGTTAGGGTTAGGGTTAGGGTTAGGGTTAGGGTTAGGGTTAGGGTTAGGGTTAGGGTTAGGGTTAGGGTTAGGGTTAGGGTTAGGGTTAGGGTTAGGGTTAGGGTTAGGGTTAGGGTTAGGGTTAGGGTTAGGGTTAGGGTTAGGGTTAGGGTTAGGGTTAGGGTTAGGGTTAGGGTTAGGGTTAGGGTTAGGGTTAGGGTTAGGGTTAGGGTTAGGGTTAGGGTTAGGGTTAGGGTTAGGGTTAGGGTTAGGGTTAGGGTTAGGGTTAGGGTTAGGGTTAGGGTTAGGGTTAGGGTTAGGGTTAGGGTTAGGGTTAGGGTTAGGGTTAGGGTTAGGGTTAGGGTTAGGGTTAGGGTTAGGGTTAGGGTTAGGGTTAGGGTTAGGGTTAGGGTTAGGGTTAGGGTTAGGGTTAGGGTTAGGGTTAGGGTTAGGGTTAGGGTTAGGGTTAGGGTTAGGGTTAGGGTTAGGGTTAGGGTTAGGGTTAGGGTTAGGGTTAGGGTTAGGGTTAGGGTTAGGGTTAGGGTTAGGGTTAGGGTTAGGGTTAGGGTTAGGGTTAGGGTTAGGGTTAGGGTTAGGGTTAGGGTTAGGGTTAGGGTTAGGGTTAGGGTTAGGGTTAGGGTTAGGGTTAGGGTTAGGGTTAGGGTTAGGGTTAGGGTTAGGGTTAGGGTTAGGGTTAGGGTTAGGGTTAGGGTTAGGGTTAGGGTTAGGGTTAGGGTTAGGGTTAGGGTTAGGGTTAGGGTTAGGGTTAGGGTTAGGGTTAGGGTTAGGGTTAGGGTTAGGGTTAGGGTTAGGGTTAGGGTTAGGGTTAGGGTTAGGGTTAGGGTTAGGGTTAGGGTTAGGGTTAGGGTTAGGGTTAGGGTTAGGGTTAGGGTTAGGGTTAGGGTTAGGGTTAGGGTTAGGGTTAGGGTTAGGGTTAGGGTTAGGGTTAGGGTTAGGGTTAGGGTTAGGGTTAGGGTTAGGGTTAGGGTTAGGGTTAGGGTTAGGGTTAGGGTTAGGGTTAGGGTTAGGGTTAGGGTTAGGGTTAGGGTTAGGGTTAGGGTTAGGGTTAGGGTTAGGGTTAGGGTTAGGGTTAGGGTTAGGGTTAGGGTTAGGGTTAGGGTTAGGGTTAGGGTTAGGGTTAGGGTTAGGGTTAGGGTTAGGGTTAGGGTTAGGGTTAGGGTTAGGGTTAGGGTTAGGGTTAGGGTTAGGGTTAGGGTTAGGGTTAGGGTTAGGGTTAGGGTTAGGGTTAGGGTTAGGGTTAGGGTTAGGGTTAGGGTTAGGGTTAGGGTTAGGGTTAGGGTTAGGGTTAGGGTTAGGGTTAGGGTTAGGGTTAGGGTTAGGGTTAGGGTTAGGGTTAGGGTTAGGGTTAGGGTTAGGGTTAGGGTTAGGGTTAGGGTTAGGGTTAGGGTTAGGGTTAGGGTTAGGGTTAGGGTTAGGGTTAGGGTTAGGGTTAGGGTTAGGGTTAGGGTTAGGGTTAGGGTTAGGGTTAGGGTTAGGGTTAGGGTTAGGGTTAGGGTTAGGGTTAGGGTTAGGGTTAGGGTTAGGGTTAGGGTTAGGGTTAGGGTTAGGGTTAGGGTTAGGGTTAGGGTTAGGGTTAGGGTTAGGGTTAGGGTTAGGGTTAGGGTTAGGGTTAGGGTTAGGGTTAGGGTTAGGGTTAGGGTTAGGGTTAGGGTTAGGGTTAGGGTTAGGGTTAGGGTTAGGGTTAGGGTTAGGGTTAGGGTTAGGGTTAGGGTTAGGGTTAGGGTTAGGGTTAGGGTTAGGGTTAGGGTTAGGGTTAGGGTTAGGGTTAGGGTTAGGGTTAGGGTTAGGGTTAGGGTTAGGGTTAGGGTTAGGGTTAGGGTTAGGGTTAGGGTTAGGGTTAGGGTTAGGGTTAGGGTTAGGGTTAGGGTTAGGGTTAGGGTTAGGGTTAGGGTTAGGGTTAGGGTTAGGGTTAGGGTTAGGGTTAGGGTTAGGGTTAGGGTTAGGGTTAGGGTTAGGGTTAGGGTTAGGGTTAGGGTTAGGGTTAGGGTTAGGGTTAGGGTTAGGGTTAGGGTTAGGGTTAGGGTTAGGGTTAGGGTTAGGGTTAGGGTTAGGGTTAGGGTTAGGGTTAGGGTTAGGGTTAGGGTTAGGGTTAGGGTTAGGGTTAGGGTTAGGGTTAGGGTTAGGGTTAGGGTTAGGGTTAGGGTTAGGGTTAGGGTTAGGGTTAGGGTTAGGGTTAGGGTTAGGGTTAGGGTTAGGGTTAGGGTTAGGGTTAGGGTTAGGGTTAGGGTTAGGGTTAGGGTTAGGGTTAGGGTTAGGGTTAGGGTTAGGGTTAGGGTTAGGGTTAGGGTTAGGGTTAGGGTTAGGGTTAGGGTTAGGGTTAGGGTTAGGGTTAGGGTTAGGGTTAGGGTTAGGGTTAGGGTTAGGGTTAGGGTTAGGGTTAGGGTTAGGGTTAGGGTTAGGGTTAGGGTTAGGGTTAGGGTTAGGGTTAGGGTTAGGGTTAGGGTTAGGGTTAGGGTTAGGGTTAGGGTTAGGGTTAGGGTTAGGGTTAGGGTTAGGGTTAGGGTTAGGGTTAGGGTTAGGGTTAGGGTTAGGGTTAGGGTTAGGGTTAGGGTTAGGGTTAGGGTTAGGGTTAGGGTTAGGGTTAGGGTTAGGGTTAGGGTTAGGGTTAGGGTTAGGGTTAGGGTTAGGGTTAGGGTTAGGGTTAGGGTTAGGGTTAGGGTTAGGGTTAGGGTTAGGGTTAGGGTTAGGGTTAGGGTTAGGGTTAGGGTTAGGGTTAGGGTTAGGGTTAGGGTTAGGGTTAGGGTTAGGGTTAGGGTTAGGGTTAGGGTTAGGGTTAGGGTTAGGGTTAGGGTTAGGGTTAGGGTTAGGGTTAGGGTTAGGGTTAGGGTTAGGGTTAGGGTTAGGGTTAGGGTTAGGGTTAGGGTTAGGGTTAGGGTTAGGGTTAGGGTTAGGGTTAGGGTTAGGGTTAGGGTTAGGGTTAGGGTT